>NW_015297691.1:0-287 GCF_001447785.1 Gekko japonicus | reverse complement strand
CTCTTAACCACTACACCAAACTGGGGCAGTTGGGCAAGGGGAAATGGAGAATGAAAAGTCAGGAGTGTGGATGGCCAGGTTAAGAAGGGGAAACTGGAGTAGAAACAGATGAAGGGTGGACAGGTGAAGCCAGAGAAAGAGGGGGCGAAGTGGGTGGGGGCTGGGAATGGGATTTTCCCTCCCTGTGAGTCACTCTTGTACAATCATAGGTATGATCACTGGCTTCTCCTCTATGTTTATGACATAGAAACCTGGCCATTTAAGCGGTGGCTCAAGTGGTTAAGACG
>NW_015297690.1:0-287 GCF_001447785.1 Gekko japonicus | reverse complement strand
CTAAACATACCCAGCTCCTTCAACCATTCGAATGCAGCTCCAGCCTTTTCCCCTAATGATTTTGATGGGGAACAGCTGTGATAAAGCCCTGTGAAAACATGCATAAGCGCATTATTCTTGTGCTCACTGGGCTGTTCAAGCATTCGGTCCGGCAGCCATAAAGGACAGAAGGAGACGTCTCCCATCTGCAAGTCCCTCTCTGTGGAAATGTAAATGTATCAGGTGCTTAAAGAAAGTGGTGGCCGGCAGATGGTGAGAGGAGGTGGCAGAAGCTGTTGGGGGGGGGG
>NW_015297689.1:0-287 GCF_001447785.1 Gekko japonicus | reverse complement strand
TTCCGCCCAGCCAGGCCATGGGATGAGTTGGATGCTATTGTGCCCAGCACAGTAGTAAGTCCTGATTCAAAAAATACCCATGGCACATGGGAATGGCAGTCATGGGGGACAGGGTGAAGAAAAGTGGAGCGGTGGAGCAGGGAAAATTCCCATGTGGATGCTCCGTTGCCTTTGCAAATGCCTGTGCTTGGAGGTACATGGAGAATTGTCACTGTGTAGTGGTTAAGGGTGCAGATTTTAGTCTGGGAGAACTGGGTGTGATTCCCTGCGCCTCCACATGCAGCTGC
>NW_015297688.1:0-287 GCF_001447785.1 Gekko japonicus | reverse complement strand
AAAAAAATGTATGGACTGTTTCACATTTTTCAAACAATAATGACAAATATACCCAGGGATAGAAACTGGAGCTAAACTTTGCTGTACCGTTAGGAACTAAGTATACATTTTTGCTGCTTGGAGAGAAGTGAAACAAAAAAATAAAAGTTGGAACACAAACCTTAGACATGGTTTAAAACAGAAAGGAAGGCTGGATTGTTTGTGTCTAGAAATAGCCCACAAACCTCAACATTATAAAAAGTACATGTTTCTAGAGCATGCTTAGCAACAGACAACCCTATAATACA
>NW_015297687.1:0-287 GCF_001447785.1 Gekko japonicus | reverse complement strand
TGGAAGCCGGGTGGACGGGTGGGGTTTGGCATGTGCCCAGAGTTGCAGTCACCCTCTCCTAGCAATTCCGGGTTAAGTGATGCACGCTGGGTTGCCCTCGCCCTCCTACCAGGCACAGTGATGGAAAGTGCCCACAAGGCTCAGTCAGCTTTGAGTGGCCCTGTGAGGTTTCCAAGGCGAGAGACGCTCAGAGGTAGTTTGCCGTTGCCTGCGCCTGCGCGGAGACCCTGGATTTTCTTGGGGGGGGTCTCCCGTCCAAGGACCAACCCTGCTTAGCGTCCAAGATC
>NW_015297686.1:0-287 GCF_001447785.1 Gekko japonicus | reverse complement strand
TTTTGGCTGTTGTAGCCCCTTGAGTCAGAGCAATATGGCTCAACTCCACCCCACCAGCATGCTGAATTCTCTTTTCTCATGTCCTTTTTCATCAAGGATCATAACGGCCAGTTCAAAGCATCACCTGAAGCTGTGGTCAGCCCTGAAATCCATGTTGCGTGTCAGAGCTTAGGCCCAAAAGATGCTGACACAATCAAAAGTCTGACAATATGTATTTCAGTTTTGTCTGTCATTTGGTTTGTATTTTATTCTCTGTTGCTGTGGCCAGCTCCATTTTTACACTCCTT
>NW_015297685.1:0-287 GCF_001447785.1 Gekko japonicus | reverse complement strand
GGGAGGCGTGATGTCACTTCCACATTTACCAGAAGTGACATCATGCTGTTGTCCATTTTTAAAATTTTATCTTTCTCCTACCACCATTCAGAGCGGTGCCAGGAAATGTCAGCTGAGGGTGGGGGACTCCTCCGTTGGGGCCAGCCACCCTAGTCATGATTACGCAGGCCATTTTCTGGGGTACTGTGTATCGAGCAGAGTGTTCTAGTCTAGTGTTCCCCCTGGCACTTAAGCTTTCTATGTGTAGATATTTTTTAAATCGGGAAACATCCATGCACGCACTTCCT
>NW_015297684.1:0-287 GCF_001447785.1 Gekko japonicus | reverse complement strand
CACACCTGCAGCTAGTAATGGGGGAGGGGTGTTGTTTGGTGGCTGCAGTTGACAAGGACGAGCGAGATCAAGAGGCCAGAGTGATGCTGTTGCTGAGGAAGATGCTGGAGAGGCTGGTGCAGTTTGCCAGGAAGGTCCAGCTGGAGGAAGGACGGATCCAAATGCAGCTGAAGGAAGCCGAGCGTCAGTGGAGCAGGAGCTTTCTCACCGAGGAGGCCGTCAGGGAGAAATCCGGAAAGGTGACTGGGATGAAGGGTGGTCATGGAGATCCTACCTGGTCAGCGATG
>NW_015297683.1:0-287 GCF_001447785.1 Gekko japonicus | reverse complement strand
GCTCTCCTCTGCACCTGTTTCATTTTGTCCATTTCCTTTTTTGAAGGGAGGCCTCCAGCACTGCACACAGTACTCCAGGTGTGGCCTGACCAACGTGCTATACAGTAGAACTATGCCATATTGCGATTTGGATGTTATGCCTCTGTTGATACACTCCCAAGACTGTGTTAGCTTTTTAAAATAGGTACGTGAGCTACATTACATCGGCAGCTCATATAGCTATACTCTGTAGTACAACACTATGTGACAAAAAACCCCCAACAACTTAGAACTGCAGCATATAAATA
>NW_015297682.1:0-287 GCF_001447785.1 Gekko japonicus | reverse complement strand
CCCCCCTCCTAAAACACCTGGAAACAGATGCAGATAATTCAGTCATGCAATTCCTCCATTTCTGTTTGTGAAGGAGAGAGCTGACCTTCCACTCATCCTCAAGAACAAAAATTCAGGGAGATCGATGGGCTACCACAGGACAGGGAAGTAGCAGGACAGGGAAGTAGCAAAGTCCCATAAAGTCCCTTTACTAGTAATTCTGATGACACAACAATAAATAATGGCCTTTGTGCCAGCAGGTGGGCTGCAATGTATTCTGCTGTAATTTGTACTAGGTGAATACATTA
>NW_015297681.1:0-287 GCF_001447785.1 Gekko japonicus | reverse complement strand
GGCCTGTTTTTCTTCAGTTTTACAGGATTCCCAGGCAAGGGAGGGAGGCCACTCTCCCAGGCAATGGGATCAGATGATAGGGAGATTACTAGAACTGTCTGCCCAATTGTGATGATTTTCTCACAGCTGTCCATGGCTCTCTGAGCATGCACAAAGAGAATAAAAAGCAGGCCTGCAGCTTGACTATATTTCTGGGCTATATTTTGCTACTGCTGCTGTGGTCTCTACCCTGGATTTCTACTGCCAGATGCTACCTGCAAGCAGCGGTGTAGACTTTCCAATTTCCC
>NW_015297680.1:0-287 GCF_001447785.1 Gekko japonicus | reverse complement strand
GGATAACCTCTTGTGCCCACCACAAAAGTGCACCCTTGTGCCCAGTGATTGGGGTGGACGGGGAGGCAAAAACAGCCCTGTTAAGTACCCTGCCCCCTGGCCTGTCCGCAGCCCCACCTTCTGTCGCAGGAGAAGAAAAGAGCATGCATCAGCACTTGTCGCAGCAGCTGTTTGCACCCGCCCACCTCCCTGCCTGCTTGCAGTGGCTGCTCATGCCCCCCCACCAGCTCACAGCCATGGCAGCTGCTCAGACTCACCCTGTCTGAGGCTCAGTTTATGCATGGGGG
>NW_015297679.1:0-287 GCF_001447785.1 Gekko japonicus | reverse complement strand
CTTCTTATGTTCTTAATCTTTTAGTTTATTTTTAGACAATAGTTAGATATTTTAATTAGTTGAGTTGAATCCAAGGATCATTTCCCACCAGTTGAAGGGGTTACATTGGATGATTTTTGCCCATTTTCCAGATTTGTAAATATGCCACACACTGCAGATCCCCCCCATCCCACACATACACTTTGTTCCTGAGAGTTTCTGGTTCCCCAAAGTAGCATTCCTGGGAGCTCAGTGGTCAAGCATAAGATCCCTGCTGGAATCAGATCAGTAGTCCATCTAGTCTAGCA
>NW_015297678.1:0-287 GCF_001447785.1 Gekko japonicus | reverse complement strand
TATCAGTCTGGACTCACTTGTTTGAGTCATTTGGAAGTATTTGCCCTGTTTGCTGTTTGTGGTACAGTGGCCTGGGAGTGTGTGGGTTGATTGGGGAGGCAACTGTTAGGTGGATAGTTCTGATTGATGGCAGGAAGTTCAACAAGTTGTGCTTTTGATCCCTTTAGCCTCATAAACTAAGCAGTGCTCATATTGATTCCTTGCCATATATCAGTCAGCTACTGATGCTTAAAGCGCCTCTGCTTTTTCCTTGTTCGATTACTCTTCTGCCTGTGGCCTTTCTCCTA
>NW_015297677.1:0-287 GCF_001447785.1 Gekko japonicus | reverse complement strand
GGGGGGGGGGGCGAATCACCAGGCTCTGTTTGATCTCCATGCAAAATTCGGGTCGAACATTTAGCAGTCTCCTCTCGCTTGCCCGATTTGCATGGAAAACAGACTGGCAATGCTTTCCAGATGGCTTCTGTTTCGTTGCTTCTTTTCTAACGCAAGGCCCTTTAAGCAAGAAGGGGAAAGGGGAACGCGCGCCCCACCTTCTGCTTTCGAGCGCTTGCCTCTGCTTTTGCCATCCAACTACCTGGTTGCCTGGTTTTTACAACACCTGGGAGCGCAAAGCTCATTTG
>NW_015297676.1:0-287 GCF_001447785.1 Gekko japonicus | reverse complement strand
GCTGGTTATTACCTTTAAAGCCCTAAATGCCCTCTACTATCATCACTAGAGCTGTATTTATCTCAATACATATCAAATGTATCAATACACCTATTTGCCAAACGTATCTTTAACGGTTTTCCTTTGAAAATGATGAAATACCTCCTGAGCAACAGGGATACCTGTATTTCTGGTTGGGAGGAATGGAGTGTTGAGTGTACAACACTGAGGACAGAGCAGCAAAGGATGACACATCTCCACCCTATACAAATGACCTCTCCACATGTTAACTCATTGTACAGACAGGA
>NW_015297675.1:0-287 GCF_001447785.1 Gekko japonicus | reverse complement strand
TAGCCAATCGGAGCAGGGCTCTCCATCAGTCAATAGGGTCAGTAATGGGAACAGTTAGGATCTATGTTTTTAGTTGGAAGGAATTAAATGTTGAAGGCTGAGAGAAGTTAGGTTTGGGGGGCTGAGAGAGAAGGGTTAGGTCTGACAGGAGTGGGAACTAAAGATCTGAGAGAGAGATCAGATCTTTGGTTAAGCTTCCCTGTCTGAGGGTACTGGGATGTTACGGGAAGCCAGCAGGGTTTGGCTCGGTCTGCAGTGTCTCTAACAGTGCAATCCTAAACAGAGTT
>NW_015297674.1:0-287 GCF_001447785.1 Gekko japonicus | reverse complement strand
GTTAACACATATTGCTATTATGTTCTATCAATATAATAATATTCAACTGCCTTTAAAAAAAATGAAAACAACTCAGGGGGAGGGAGAAATGGCCTATGTGGGGATAGTGTATGGGAAAACAGCTGCCATGTGAGTGGGAAAATCCCATTTTCCCTGCCCACATGGCACCAATGCAGGTTTTCCTGTGATCTTTTCCAAAACTTTGCAGCAAAGCAGATCAGAGATAAATTAGAGAAAAGCTGGGAAAGCCCTGGGAGATGCACAAATGCACCATGATGCTGTGGGGG
>NW_015297673.1:0-287 GCF_001447785.1 Gekko japonicus | reverse complement strand
TTCTCCCAGATTAGAGTCCGCGCTCATAATCACTACACCAAACTGGCATGACCCTATCATGCTAGACTTTGATGGTGAAGACTGTCAGGGTCACAGTTGGATGTCTGTAGGTGTTAGACTGCGGCGCTTACATTCTGAAAAGGAAGAAACAAAAATGGAGGGTCATCTCATTTGAAACAGAAGCCAGACTCCATCAAGGTCCAAACGTGCATTATGTACACACGTCATTAAAAGGGTGTTAAAATAGCATAAAGCCCTGAGCTGGGCGGCCCAGGCTAGCCCAGTCA
>NW_015297672.1:0-287 GCF_001447785.1 Gekko japonicus | reverse complement strand
GCTACCTGGAGGTTGGCAACCCTACTTAGTCCTTCAAATGGGGTTGGGGTTCCCTTTAGGAAGGAGGCAGGGCTGAGCATTTCTTCAGAGTCCTTTATTGAGCTTTAATGTGGGGAGATCACATTTAAGAAGGTGCACACAGAGTGAAAAATCTGTTCACAATATTAAGAGATCTCTGACTTTGCTGACACACACACCCATTCTCAAGCTGTTTTGGCTAACTGATCTTGAAGAGACTGTCAACAGTGCTAGTTAATCGCAATTATTTTCTGGTCGGTGCTTCCCAC
>NW_015297671.1:0-287 GCF_001447785.1 Gekko japonicus | reverse complement strand
TGAGTTGGTCTGCCTTGGTTTGGTTGTTCTACTTTTTAGGGTTGGCTCTAGACTGAATTGGCATTTTCTACCATTTTCCTAGTCCTGCTGCAGATCCCTCGTGTCATTCCTCAATGTCCCCTGTCCCCCAGGATCAGCATGCTGTGGAGATGAGTGGTATGTGGAGGGGGGGAGGGAGGCAAGAAAGTTCCACTCTAGTGCTGAAAAATCCAATCCATTATAATCAAAGGGTTGTAGTCAATGGTTAATTGTTACTGATTCCTTCTCCCACTGCAAACCTATATATG
>NW_015297670.1:0-287 GCF_001447785.1 Gekko japonicus | reverse complement strand
TTTTTTCTGTCTAACTGGGGAGTCTCCCAAGTATGTAGAGACTCCTGTCTTGTCATCATTCTGCAGCTCTCACCTTCCACACAAGGGCCAGCAAGATTACTATTGGATAGAACTAGTTGGAAACCCACAAGATTCACAGCAGAGGGAAATGCCATCCCACCATCCTATTTCCCACTATCTCTCCCTCACCCATCATATTCTCCCTCTCCTGCCTGGTTGCCACTTTTTCTCTCATCTTCTGTGCCTCTTGCCACTTTGTCCCACCCCCTTCATTTCTTCTTGGGAGA
>NW_015297669.1:0-287 GCF_001447785.1 Gekko japonicus | reverse complement strand
ATAAGACAGCTATTTGTGGAGTAAATGAATCTGCCTAATAAAAAATTCAGTAGACTGTTTGTTGCAATAAAACTACCGTGTTACAAAAAGACAGCAAATGTGACGGTAACACACAGTGTTGATTATAATCCATGACCTTTTCAGTGGCTAAATTTTATGCTTTTAGAGTCAGTCGTTCAATGGTAAGTGGAAACAACTTAAGAACCACAAGTCCTGAAGACCCCTCCCCCCTCTATACACACACACACTCTCCCCCCCCCCCTTCATGGGAAGAACCCAATTCTGAT
>NW_015297668.1:0-287 GCF_001447785.1 Gekko japonicus | reverse complement strand
CAACAGGGAACAGAAACTGAAGCTGTACCTAGCAGTCACAAAAGCCGAAGAAGAGTCTGAGTATTATAAAAGTGCAGTCTTGCTTCACAGTAAAGGATGCCTTGAGGTTTGTAACAATATGCAAGGTAACAAACCTTGCAGAGTCTTACAAGAAAAATATGACAGGGACCCATAGCCCCAGTGGATGCCATGCTGGTATGCTGATGTCAATTGTCATGGCTGGGGCACACCGTAAACTTGAAGCCAACTGACAGAAACATCCCAGATATGAGAAATTCCATTAATCT
>NW_015297667.1:0-287 GCF_001447785.1 Gekko japonicus | reverse complement strand
ACAATGGCAACGAATACTTACCTCAGGTATGTTTACAAGTAGACATCTAAATTTGAGACTCCAACAGTTCAAACTATATGCCCGCTGGTATCTTACACCAAATAGACTATTTAAGAGCAACTATAAATCCACACCGCAGTGCTGGAAGGGGTGTGGGGAAATAGGTGATTTTCAGCACTGTTGGTGGGCTTGTCCTAGGGTACAGGAATTTTGGAAACAAATTATAAAGGAAATCCAAAAAGTTTTGGAGTGGGAAATACCTAACACGCCAGCATCCATACTACTAC
>NW_015297666.1:0-287 GCF_001447785.1 Gekko japonicus | reverse complement strand
GTGGATATTGGGAGGTATACTTTCATCCATTTCCTAAGTAATTATTTGCAAAGCTAGATGGGTGTATGGACTTTTTTACACTTTGTCAGTTCATGTTATGAGTGAGAATTTATATTCATGTTTGTCATTGTGAATGTGTTGCATGAATTGCATGAATTCCACAGTTTATCCCATTTCTCCTTGTGATTCTCATATATTAGCAATGCAGCTTACCTTTTGAGCTATGTATGTAGACATGGGACAAGGAGTAAGGATGAACCAGGATGTAGTGATGGCCACAGGAATAA
>NW_015297665.1:0-287 GCF_001447785.1 Gekko japonicus | reverse complement strand
GAAATGACCCCTGCTGAAATCATCCTCAGAGACCCTTCTCTGGGTCCCCTTGCCTTCAAAGGTTAGGTGAGTGGTAGTGGCAAAGGCTAGGGCCTTTTCCGTGGTGGCCCCATCTATGGTATTCGCTCCCTGGAGATATGTATTTATTTATTTAGAATGTTTATATGGTGCCTGTTCAGGAACCTGCCCGAGGCAGCTTACAGAATTTTAAAAAAAGATGTTAATGAAAACCCACAATTCAAAAACTCAGCCCATCCGAGACCATAAAAACTGACCACTGACAGCTT
>NW_015297664.1:0-287 GCF_001447785.1 Gekko japonicus | reverse complement strand
GACTTCAATGTGGTACAATGCCATAGAGTTCACCTTACGAAGCCGCCATTTTCTCTAGGAGAACTAAGGTTGCCAGACACCCCGATTTAGTTCAGCGGGTGTTTTGTGTCTCCCAGAGTCACGTGTACCCCTTTCTCCTCACAATAGGGGTGTGCAGGCAGAAGTAGCCACTGCCTTCCCCTCCAGGCTGTTCTCTGTTCGTTGAAGCCCCCCAGTGGAGTTGCTGTTGGATCTCTCTGTGAAAGCACGTTACTTCCACGACTGCATGTTATTTTTGCAATGGAACC
>NW_015297663.1:0-287 GCF_001447785.1 Gekko japonicus | reverse complement strand
GGGTGGTCTGGCAACCCTACTCTCAGAGTAAATCACTTTCATTCACTGACATCTTGAATTCCAGTTACCTGAAATATTACTGCTAGTCAGAGCAAATAATACTGGTAATGATAAACTAGAGTTTCCAACCCTGTGCCAGCAGATGCTAGGAGACTTAGGGGGCAGTGCCTTGAGGAGTGGAGTTTCAGGAGATGTGATGACACATCTTCCATGACACTCTAGAAATTCTCCCAAGATCTATAGTAAATACTATAGCAGCTGGAGAAATTCCTTGAGCATCATGGAAG
>NW_015297662.1:0-287 GCF_001447785.1 Gekko japonicus | reverse complement strand
GGGGGCCAGAGGGATTCTCTCACCCCAATATTATGGATACGACAGCCCTCTGAGGTAGGTTAGAATGAGAGAGGGAGACTGGCTGAGTACGGATTGCACCCTACACTCTCCTGGTCCTATCCTAACATCAGCATCCTGGAAAGGCATCCTTTGCTCCAGTCAGGAATAACAAACGGGAATAAAAACCACAGCGTGGAGCTTCCAAGCAGAAAATTTCAAACTCTTCTGAATTAAAAACCCAAACAATTTAGTCAGTACTTGATGTTCCCGGAAATATTTTATTTCCT
>NW_015297661.1:0-287 GCF_001447785.1 Gekko japonicus | reverse complement strand
TTTCTGCGCAAGAAGGAAGCATGAGTTGTACTGGGATGTCTTTGAAACTCGAAGGCTTTGGTTTTGACGTTAATTCTCCAGGCTCAAAAGATTACCTTCAACGGATTAACCCTGAAACCCATCTCTGTATGACTCACAGTTTGCCAACTAAACACTATCCAGAACATCATCTTCCTTTTCCTTTAGAAAGGTTATTTTGGGGGGGGGAGAATGCAAATATGCAGTCAAGCAGTCTGATCCTGCTACAATATGACATCGCCCCAGAATATCTGTCGAGTACCATTTTA
>NW_015297660.1:0-287 GCF_001447785.1 Gekko japonicus | reverse complement strand
TCCTGCTGTTGCCTGCCTGCCCAGGTGCCATGCCCTCCTTGTGCCACCAAATGCTCTTGCCTGCTTGATCCTTGTGCTACTGTTCATCAGATCCAAATTCCCTCACACTGCTGTCTGTGTTACTGTATGACTGGAATCCTTCCTATCCATTTCCCCTTAGGCTATAATGTCAAACAATGGTGCCCCTCATTGCTTCAGAAAGGCAATCTACCTATTTGTCTGAAATTCAGGTCTGTGGGTCAATGCTCCCTCTAAACAATGGAGCTTTGTGAGCAAAAATTCTACTT
>NW_015297659.1:0-287 GCF_001447785.1 Gekko japonicus | reverse complement strand
TGGTAGGGATGCAGACGGGAGACTTCTCTCAAGGCCCTGTCTGACCTTGACGGAGCTGGTAATTACACTCTTGACAGCGCCGATCCGACTCCTGGAAAGGCAGGCTGGCAAAATGGAAGACGGTTGTTTCTGGCTTTCCGGGAAGTCTCACTGCCGAAGGATGGAGGTTGTGGGGCTGCAGCGAGGAGGACTGGACGCTGAGCAGCTATCCAGCCACCTTGGCCTCGTGGTCCGAACTTCAGAATGCTTTATTCTGAAATGTGGAATTCCCTGCCACAGGAGGTGGT
>NW_015297658.1:0-287 GCF_001447785.1 Gekko japonicus | reverse complement strand
TGGAAGTTACCAGTCCATACATATAGGCAAATTAGCATACAGCCGTTCAAGAGATGCAGGGACCAAACTGGAATGATAACCTTAGTTTATCTGGTCACCATTTGTTTGAGTTTAAATCTGAGAGGAGACATAGTCGAGGAAATAAATCTATCAACATCGGAGATTGATGACAGATCTACCCTTCTTAATTGTGGGGTGTTGAGAGGAATTAACGGAGACCCCGCCGTCATGCTCCGTCCGTCTCCTCTCGAGCATGGGATCTTGTCAGTCTCTCAGGTGCTGCTGGA
>NW_015297657.1:0-287 GCF_001447785.1 Gekko japonicus | reverse complement strand
GCCCTTTTCATAAATATCTCCATAATGAAAGGACCTAAGAATTTTACCAGACAATTACATTATAATGCTACAGCGATTTGTCACCTGCCGACCCCCCCAAAAAAATGCTCATAGGCCACACATAATTTCTTTCTATTCTTAAATTTCTTCCTTGTTAGGTTCCTAGGCCCTGGGAGAAAAGCAAGAAAATAACTGGCAATTCATCCTTCAGCATCCAGCCTGATGAAGCTCTGTAAAACTCAGAAACATGGACACTATTTGTGATACTTCAGTTGTTCCTAACAAAA
>NW_015297656.1:0-287 GCF_001447785.1 Gekko japonicus | reverse complement strand
TTGCGTAGCTTTTCCCCTGTCAGTTTCCCAGCTGGAGGAATGCATGATCTCAGCTAAGCAATGCTGACGTGATGTTGGTGTTAACGGGTTGCTGGCATAACTGGGCCATGGGATGTTTTGTCTCATGGATAATAATGATCAAGAAAAGGGCTTGGTTTTCACCGACATCTGAGGCTAGCTGTGTTGGTATGCAGTAGATTCAAATCCAGTAGCACTTTAAGGACCTACAAGATTTTCACGGTTATGATCTTTCGAGAGTTAAAGTCCAAGTTTCTGAGGAAGGGATC
>NW_015297655.1:0-287 GCF_001447785.1 Gekko japonicus | reverse complement strand
GAAGTGCTTGTTGCTTAATTAGTTTGGCAAGCACCCTGAGGTATCCAGTAGTGGGGAGAGGCACCCAAACCAGCCAATGATGGCTGCACAGTTCCAGAGGGCTGGTGGAGGTTAATCCCTCAGCGCTGCACATCAGTGCTTGAACCTTTACACTGCTGACAGTGTGGGGGGATGGGATTAATGGGCTGGCACAAGTTTGGTACAGGAGGGGGAAAGAAGGCATGACCTGTGGCCATGTTCAACTTTCAGCCAGAGTGGTTAGCCCAAGTGCTAGCAATTCCAATTGG
>NW_015297654.1:0-287 GCF_001447785.1 Gekko japonicus | reverse complement strand
AGATGCAGTTTAGCAAAATAATTTTGAAAATCTTCACAGAAATAGCCATGTAAGTTTCACACACAACTTAAATGTGTACCAGTACCCCCAAATAAGAACACAAGACACCATTACACAAGTTGACTAGCTTATTAAATCAGTTAAACATCCCTGAATTAGCTGAGTTGGGCTAAGAAGTGGCCTACCGTGGCTACCAGCCTTTTGGGCAAGCCCACTCTGCCTCCAAACTTAGCCAGCATTATCATTGGCTTTGTTAATCCTCACCTGCATGTAAAACAGTACTGAGA
>NW_015297653.1:0-287 GCF_001447785.1 Gekko japonicus | reverse complement strand
AATCAACCACTTTTAACCCACACACCACCATTCTTGAAGGAGCTCAGGGCAGTATACCTGGGTCTGCTTTTCTCCATTTCACCCTCTTGACAACGTTTTGCGATACATTATGCCAAATGAAGTGACTGGCCAAAGGTCAGCCGATGATCTTCGTGTGAATTACAATCGGAATCCTGGGTCTTCCCAGTCCTAGTCTGCCAAGCTAACAGGGTGCCACACTAAGGTCACAAAAGGCATCTGTGCCTCCTCTCCCTCCCACAGAAGGTCCCAGGTTTGATCCCAGGCAT
>NW_015297652.1:0-287 GCF_001447785.1 Gekko japonicus | reverse complement strand
TATGCTTTAAAACCCTTATGGCATTTTTACAATTTCATTTCATACCAAATCATTAATAACCATTTTTATCAATTTAACTTACTCATCATAATACCAATTCATTATCTCACAATCCGTTCTTTAGACAATTATTCATTTACCCTTCTTATATCCCTTATATCTTAAAATAAGCCCTTTTAATCACCCCCAGTACCCCCAACAAAATCCCATATGAAAAACATACATTTACAAGTAAGTAGGCATTAATACCAATATTATTAGTTCAGATCATGGGCCATTAAATTTCG
>NW_015297651.1:0-287 GCF_001447785.1 Gekko japonicus | reverse complement strand
AATGCATCCTTGGAATATATTGTTTTCACTTCCTAAAAGTTCACCTCAGACTCACTGTCATTTTAAAAAATTTTATGCTTACATAGAAAATTGATTATATGCTTTCAGATTTGCCTACTTGTTTGCTGTGCGTTTGTTTAATTGGTTCAGTTTACTGTGAAGAAACAGATATTGAAAGTGTTCCAGCTCTGCCAAAGGAAACAGGCTACCTTTATGCACGATTCAACAAAATCAAGAAGATCAAAACCTCCGACTTTGCTGACATTCGTAAGTACATATTTAGAATT
>NW_015297650.1:0-287 GCF_001447785.1 Gekko japonicus | reverse complement strand
GAGCAATCTTAAGCAGGTCTACTCAGAAGAAAGTCTTCTGTTATTCAGTGGAGCTTACTTTCAGGATCGTGCCCTTAGGAGGACTGCAGCCAGGGTGTACTTGACATTACAAAAATGCTGTTCACAGCTGTTCTTCCTTTTCCATTCTGGTCATGTGGCATGCACATTTTGGAAATATCCAGGGAAGATCAAATTCTTGGGGTAAAAAGGTATTTGTGAGAGGGAAAGCCAGTTCCATAGTTGAGAGTTACAAGTTCAGGTAGTGGGAACATATAAGCTTTTGAGCT
>NW_015297649.1:0-287 GCF_001447785.1 Gekko japonicus | reverse complement strand
AAAATTGGCTGGAAGGATCCCTTGCAATCCCTGGAAATATGCTGCCCACTGAAAATTAATAAGGAAATAATGAAAACAAAAAGGTATAATAACAAAGCATGATGGGGAAGATTTGTCTGTATACCTCTATTAGCCTAAGATTTGTCTATACACTTCTACTAGGAAGGTACAAGGACCAGACAGATGAGAATGCAGAGGCAAAGATCATAGTTAAGGACAGTAGATGGAGGTTTCCTTCTAGCTTCCTTCCTTGTCTCCTCTCCTGTTCTGGTCTTCTGTCTCACTGC
>NW_015297648.1:0-287 GCF_001447785.1 Gekko japonicus | reverse complement strand
CAGCAAAATTAATAGACCTGCTTTAACAATGGTTTAGATGTCCTTTGCAAAGTTTGCAACTGTGGTCTATGGCCTGAACTACAAATTAGGGTCAGGGGAATGCCTGCTTGTGTAGCCCAGCAGTACATGCGCAGCGCCCCAGTGGGGCAAATAATGCTGGCACGAGGGGAAGGTTGAAGCCCCTTTTCCCTTCATGCCATGGTCACGATCCAGACTTGGAAAACAAGTTCCTCTACTCTTGATGTCTGACTGCCTGCATCAAAGTCAGTTTGGCAAAACTCTGAGCC
>NW_015297647.1:0-287 GCF_001447785.1 Gekko japonicus | reverse complement strand
TGAGATTCTTGAGGCCAATCTACATATTACTGAGTCTTTGCATGTGTTAGGGGACAACACGAAGACTCTGTATCAGACATTACGACGAGAGTTTTGTGCCTCCCGGATGTACCTGGCCCTTTTCTACTAGCGACAGTGGTGTGTGAAGAGAGGCAGCTTCCACCTTGTGCCACATTGTCTTCTTGTCCTCAAACTGTCCCTCGGAGCCACTCTTGGTTCTGTGGCGAAAATCATGCGATTCCATTTCACAATGGAGCCATAATTGGCAGTTTGAGACTGTGAAAACA
>NW_015297646.1:0-287 GCF_001447785.1 Gekko japonicus | reverse complement strand
TCTGCGCTCCTAACCACTACACCAAACACACAGAAACTCTACCTATGACTGCACAGGGGCTACCAAAGAAGAATCCCTATTAAACTCGCAAGGGTCTGTAAAGAACTGCAGAGCACAAAGACCATATGAATGTATGAAGCTGCCTTCACGTTGGTCTGTCTAGCTCAATACTGTCTACTTTAGCCGGTAGCAGATCTCTAGGAGATCCTTCCCAAACCTGCACTAACTGAAGTCATTAAGGATCGATCCTGGGGCCTTGTATGTACAAAATATTTGCTCTACCCACT
>NW_015297645.1:0-287 GCF_001447785.1 Gekko japonicus | reverse complement strand
TGCTATCTCACTCCCATTCTGCTGGCAGTTGAAAAGCTAGGGTTGTATGCAAGTCACCTGATAGGACATGAATGTACATTTGCAAAAAGAATAAAACTAGCCGTCTAATCCAGCGCATTTCCTTAGAACCAACAGTGCAATCCTAAACAAGGTTCTATCCCTCCAAGTCCATAGAAATGAATAGGTTTTGAAGAGTGTAACTTTGCTTAGGATTACACTATAAGTATGTATGGTATTGTAGCCTAAATAGTAGCAAAATGAGCTATATTTTATCCATATTCCTTACA
>NW_015297644.1:0-287 GCF_001447785.1 Gekko japonicus | reverse complement strand
CAGACGTCCCTCGGGCCGGGGATCACCAGAAGGTGCTGATCTGAAGCGTGTAAAGCTCTCCGGGGCTCATATGCGGAGAGGTGGTACCGCAGGTATGATAGCCATTCTGTGGCTGTAGAGGAACGGATGTGAGATTGCCCTTTTTGCCTCCTGCTTGAGTGGAGGTCTGTTCACGAGAGAGAAAGGGAAGAGAGAGTGTCTGCCCCCTTCCCCCTCTCCAATACAGCTGGCCAATGGGTACATTCAAGTCCCACCACTCAAGAAACAAACTGTCTCAGGATCAGACA
>NW_015297643.1:0-287 GCF_001447785.1 Gekko japonicus | reverse complement strand
TTCCTAATGGCTCAAGCTAAGTTTTACTGGGTTACCTGTAAAAGACCTTCCACCTGTCTGGTATGGAAAAAAAATTTTTTTTTAAGTAAGCACGTAAAATCGGTGTCACCTTCAAAACCCTGGGCCATCTGTACACCTCCAGTCATAATCTAGGACAAGCTGGAGGCTAACAGCCTCTTGGGTGTAACGAGGACTGTCAAACTCCAGGTGGGGAGTTAGAGATGCCAGCCTCCTGACGGGACCTGGGGACCCCCCAGCATTAGAGCTCATCCCCAGACTACAGAGAT
>NW_015297642.1:0-287 GCF_001447785.1 Gekko japonicus | reverse complement strand
TTTTTGGGGGGTAGCACTGAACACAAAAGATGACATATGTCCCGCCCCAGTGGTTGTTCATAAATCACAATACAATGTTCAGTATGTTCAGCCAACCAGGTGATTAACCGAGAAGAACTGATTTGGTTTCCCAAAAATCCCAAATATTAGGGTGTCCAGTGCCTTTCTCATGCCAATGGGATTCAGGAGCCCTGGGATTTCTCAGGAGATCACATCAGGCCTGGCCGTGTGAGGATGACTTGGTTCCTTGTTATTCACCTTACAAAGATCCTGCAGTTGACTTACTG
>NW_015297641.1:0-287 GCF_001447785.1 Gekko japonicus | reverse complement strand
AGATTTGAATAGCAAAGCAAAAAAAGAAAAGAAAAAGGTGTGCTCTTCAGATACAATCAGGCCGCAAATACAATGTTGGATCAACAAGTCTCAAAGGTCCCTGAAATGAAAGACAAGAAATTGATAAAATTGGCTTGTAAACTTTTTTAAAATTTAACCTTTACACACATCTAGGGGGAAATTTATGGAGCTACAGATCAGGACTCCTGATAATATCTGGTGGGTGAAGTGGGTTAAGGCGGAGGGAAGAAGGAAAGAGATCAGTTCCTCCAACTCTATGGGACCTC
>NW_015297640.1:0-287 GCF_001447785.1 Gekko japonicus | reverse complement strand
TGGCTGCAACCCACTTGTGATTACTGTTGACTTCCATCTTTGAGAGGGAGGAATCCTAACATCCCTCACAGGGGGACTTGTATTTTCCTGCCAATAGCAGGAGTGGCAGAAATTCATCTGGCAAAGCTGTTTCCATCCCTGAATGTCTGTAACTGGGAAGCCCCACACGGGGGCAGCCAGTTCCCCTGGGAAGAGGCCATACCTCAGCGACCGAGCCCTTGCTTTGTGTGCAGAAGATCCCCGATCCAGTCCCTGTCCAGTTAAAGGTGCTCAGGTAGCAGGTACTG
>NW_015297639.1:0-287 GCF_001447785.1 Gekko japonicus | reverse complement strand
GGGCGGCCGGGCGGCCAGCCTGGGCCCAGGGCCGGGCGGAGGAGCGAGGGAGGGGGCCGGCCTAGATGGCGGAGGCGGAGGCGGCGACGCGGACGCCGCTTCCTCCTCCCCGCCCGCCCTGTGAGGAAAAGTTGCCGGGCCGCTCTCGCCGTCCAGAGGCGAGGAAGGAAGAAGGGGAGGAGGGAGGCGGGAAGGAGGAGGAGGAGGAGGGAGGGAGCCGCGGCCGCTCTCGGCGCGCCAGCATGGAGCGGAGGAGCAGCAGCAGCAGCAGCAGCCCGCCCGCCGCC
>NW_015297638.1:0-287 GCF_001447785.1 Gekko japonicus | reverse complement strand
TTCTATTGCTATATTTACCCTTTGCTACTGCAGAGGCTATGTGCAAGTGGCCTCCCCTCGCTAACAGAGGACATCACAATGAAATAACGAAAGGTAATCTTCCACCTTTGCTGGCATTCTTTACTTTGTCAAATATTTGACAATGTTTAGCCACAGTCAAATCATAAATTAAAGGGTCAGTTGGCTGGTGTGCCAACCCTGTTACTGGCAAAGTATGCAAAATTGGTTGTGCTCTTTCCCCATGTCTTTTCCTGCAGGTCTGAAAAACTCTGATCTAAGGCATTGTA
>NW_015297637.1:0-287 GCF_001447785.1 Gekko japonicus | reverse complement strand
GGAACTGGAAAGCAGAATAGATGCAACGCAACAAGAGTCTCAAACTGGTTTTTCTACTGTGACTAGAATACTCAGTAAAGCAGTGACTTGGTTTGAGGCCTTGGCCCTGAAATCAGAACATCAACTGCTTAGAATGAAGGCGCTCCTCCTCCAGAGTACAAGGAGAAATTTCATCTTGTATAAAGGAAAGTGGGCAAAGATTTGCAAACGCTGAGAACATGAGAAGCAGGTGCCTTTGGCTCTGAGGGCTGCCAGCCTCCAGGTGGTGTAGGGTTGCCAGGTGTGGG
>NW_015297636.1:0-287 GCF_001447785.1 Gekko japonicus | reverse complement strand
TTTAGTGTGTGTGACCGCAGCCTTAATATAAGAACTTGGGAGGGAGAATCTACAAGATTTGCACACATTTTTACCTCTCAAGACCTTTCGCTATAGAATATTCTGTATGCCTTGCAGCATAAATAACAAGAGTCCACACCGTAATCCAGGTGAAGGCTTCTCTCATTTTGAGTGCTCAACCACCTCTCCAGCAAGTGCAGGAAAGAAGACCCCCTCCACACTTAGTTAAGTCTGAATGTTATAACTCTGTGCTTATGTCATAGAGGGTGCAGTCAGACGGCGTGCTG
>NW_015297635.1:0-287 GCF_001447785.1 Gekko japonicus | reverse complement strand
GCCTGCAGCTCAGCGGCTTAACCTCTGAGTGACCACGGCCCAGAATGCATTCTGCCCTTCCACACAACCGCAAAAGATGCCAACAGTCCATCTTATACCCATTCTTTCTTTAAACCTTGTACACATGCTAAGACAGATGGTCAGCCCTGTTACGAATTAATATTTAAGAAAAACAACCGTTTCTGAAAAGGGGCTGCAGCACTGCCCAGGGTTGCCCATATTGGCTGGCGTAGGAAGGGCAGAGCTCAATGGGGATTGATGTCATAGTGCCCACCCTCCAAAGCTGC
>NW_015297634.1:0-287 GCF_001447785.1 Gekko japonicus | reverse complement strand
CGAGCTGCAGGAGAAGGCAGTGCAGAGCTATCGGCTCCCTGCAGGAACAGCGATCCAGAGAAGCCAACCACAGCCGAGGGCAGAGGGGAGTGGCAAAGGCATAGTCTGGCAAAGTCTGGCAGCGAAATGCGTGGTATTATCACAGTAAGTCAGGTATCCTCCTTCAGTGGAGGCAGCTATTTCCAAATGGGTGCCCTCTGCCGACACAGAGGAGACGCCTCCTGGGCAATCAGATCAACACAATTAATTAAACTATCCCAAGGAGACTGACACTGGGAAGGGCAGCC
>NW_015297633.1:0-287 GCF_001447785.1 Gekko japonicus | reverse complement strand
GTTCAGCGTCTTAACCACTGGAGCCACCCTCTCCTGCTACAGGCATTTAAAGTCTGGGAACAGCACACAGCTCGTGCCAGCAAACAAGAAGTGTTCTGTGTGAGGGAGGGATGTTGCTGATGGCCAGACACCCCATGGGCAAGCTGTGTCCCAGGGGTGCTTGTCAGCAGCACTTCAGAGATCTTGCCTCAGACCCAGCTGGTGGCTGCCATGGTCAGAGGGGGTGATGATTGGCATAAGCCAAGCCATTGCCTTCTTCTACACCGCAGGCCCCAGACCGTCTGCAG
>NW_015297632.1:0-287 GCF_001447785.1 Gekko japonicus | reverse complement strand
TGCTTCCTTGTGAAAACAAAACTGGGGCCAGATAGGGTGAGGTACAAGAGATCTTTGATAAGGATGGATGTAAGATCAGTGAGCGGCAAGTGCCAGCCTATTCTTGATGTCTTTAAAGGTCAGAAACAGTGTGTTCCTTCCCCTGTTCCAGTACATCTCCATATCTGCAGCTACTATTCACCCAGCTAGGGCATAGTGCAGCAGATAAGAGTTTTGGACTAGGATCCCGGGAGACCTGGTTTCAAATGCCCATTTCTACCATGGAAGCCTGCTGGGCGACCTTGGGC
>NW_015297631.1:0-287 GCF_001447785.1 Gekko japonicus | reverse complement strand
CTCTGTCTTCCCAGGGGGTCTTGAATTGATTGATTGATTGACTGACTACCTGGTCCCCGAGCTGCCTTTGCGTGGCCGTAAGCCGATCTCTTGTTCATCTGTAATTATTATTAGCGTTAAATGTAATTACTGTATTGTTATTATTATTGTTGAATGTACAATTAATGTAATTGTTCATCCATTCGTTCACTCAAATCATAGTCCGACTTTCTATTGGATAAACAAACAGGCATGCTCACAAAAATAAAAACTGCACCAAGCAGTGCTTATTGCCAGTGCAGTAATTG
>NW_015297630.1:0-287 GCF_001447785.1 Gekko japonicus | reverse complement strand
CTCCCGGGACTCTCAGCTGATAGCTGCTGCAGCTCGTGAAGGGCTGCAAATGAGAGGTTACCCGTCTAGGTGTATTTCCAGTTATTGATGGAAACGCCTTCCTTCCACGTTGAAAGCTGCCCAGTTTCACCTCCAGCCCGGCTCAGTCGCAAGAGATGCCTCTTGCAACGAAATCCCTTCTGCAGGCGTTCCAGCACTCAGAGCCCTGGACAATCCTCTGCCTATCTGGGTCTTTCCAGTTTTTTAAAAATCAACAGCTTAGTAGCTTTTGTGCAACGAATTAACCT
>NW_015297629.1:0-287 GCF_001447785.1 Gekko japonicus | reverse complement strand
AAAGGTCCTGTTGTCTCTCTTTCATTCTTTCCCCTGTTCACCCAACAGGATGGTTGCATTTTGGGTAAGGCTGTGTACAGTTGGTGGGCTCCTGGCATGCACGGATGTAAGGTCTACAAAAATGAACACGGAGATTCCCCAGATGTTGGATGCTACACTTTTACCAATCTGGGCCTCCCTCTAGCCTTGGATATGTAGTTATTTGCCATTTAGCAAAACCAACATTGTTCCGGGTGCTGTTCATACCAGAAAGTGATAGCAGTCCTTTAGGGTTGCCAACCTCCAGG
>NW_015297628.1:0-287 GCF_001447785.1 Gekko japonicus | reverse complement strand
AGAGGAGACTTCATGGGAGGGACTGGCAACGGGTTTACATCTAAAGACAACATTGCCAGTCCCTGCAGATGGAATGACGATGCTGCCTACAAACTCTCTAGTGTTCAATCATTCAAGATAATATGAAAAATGACACAAAGCAGCATCAGTCACACCATTCCCATAACATAAAAACCGGTCTCCATTCTTAGCAGTTACCAGCAGCCTTCTTATCCTGACGTCTGTAGAGGTTGCTATTTGCCAATGCTGGTTTATTTGCTGTAGCTTTTCTTCTTTGCCTCTGGTTA
>NW_015297627.1:0-287 GCF_001447785.1 Gekko japonicus | reverse complement strand
TATCGTCTGTCTGAAATTCCTCATGATTTTCCTTTCTCCCTTTGTTTCTCTTTAGATTTCCACGCACACTCCAATCAGACACTGGGTTGCCAGGCTCCCTCAGTGGAAGTGGGGGGTCCCCCACCACCAGGCTTCACTGCCACTACCTATCAACTGGCTGGCGAGAGGACTTACCTGGAGAACGAGGAAGACCCAGGCAACGTTGTGGTGACATGGCAACATCACTTCAAATGTGCACCGGAAGTGACATCATCAAGCCTGCGACATCCGGTGGGTGCTCTGGTATT
>NW_015297626.1:0-287 GCF_001447785.1 Gekko japonicus | reverse complement strand
GATAATCAGGAACTTCAGTTTAAGCAGAATCTTGGTGTCCACCATTAACACCAGTGAATTGTATAAAACATTCAGCAGGCAGACAAAAGAAAAGGGCCTGATACATTATTAAGGAAATGATCCCAAACCTTAGTGAAGGTGAGTTTCTAAATATTCTAAATAAAGAACCAGAGAAAACAAAAAAGAAGCCTATGGTTATATAATTAAGGAAATGGTTCCATACTAAGTGAAGGTGTAGGTGGGAGATGGGAAGGAAGGATAAGAAACCATTTAAAAGCTACATTCCT
>NW_015297625.1:0-287 GCF_001447785.1 Gekko japonicus | reverse complement strand
AAAAAATTCACATCACCGGGGTCGTTCAGTGCTGTTTCAGCCTTGTTTCTATGGCAGATGCGGCTTCTAAGCATCATTTCCTTTCTTCTTTGTCCTGTCTTCTCTCAGACCCAGTTGCCAATGGTGCCACGACCCAATTGGTTATCGTCAGTCATGTGATTTTGTTTACAAGCCATCCATGATGCAATAGCTATGTAATGCCATCAGCAAAACAGCTTGTTAGGATAGCAGTAGCCATGGATCACACACTGCCGAGGTGGAGAGGCAGGGCTATTTTTGGGCAGGAA
>NW_015297624.1:0-287 GCF_001447785.1 Gekko japonicus | reverse complement strand
AACATTGTTTTACAATGATTTGCGGTTTTAAGCAAACAAACTGAATTGATTAATATGCACTAGTCACTATAAACACATTACTAAAACAATCGAGTCAATATTAATCACTATAAGGTATACCTAAGACAGCAATTAAAAAGTTATTACAAGAATAATAGTTGATAATGTTCCTGGGGGTTAGCAGTGTTAGCCTGTTGCAGGTTTAGGCTCCCAAAAGATTTATTGTGACATACACATGCAGGGGTTAGGACCCCTTTAATCAGATGTTCAGAACATTCGGTTAGGTA
>NW_015297623.1:0-287 GCF_001447785.1 Gekko japonicus | reverse complement strand
GGGGGGTGTACACTGCAGAATGATGGATTGTAAAGAAGTCCAGTTATTGCTGAGGAATAGGTAGACTTTCATGATGTTGTAATTTCATTTCACCCCATGTAGTTCTGATCCAGAAACACACTGGCAGCTTGCATATGTATTCCTGCACACAAGGATCATCCTGCCAGACAGATGCTTGATGTTGCCAGCTTTGGCAGTACTGTTTAGGCGTTGGTTGGGCGTGCACTCTGAATCTGTCCCCCCACCTAACCAGGTGACTGGTGTGGACACTGCCAAGCATCTGCTGG
>NW_015297622.1:0-287 GCF_001447785.1 Gekko japonicus | reverse complement strand
TTATTCAGCATGTGTGAAAGTGCCCTTATTTAGTCTCTGCATGTCTCTAGCCTGGTCACCCCTTGACTCAGACCCTGAAAATAAGGTTAGCTGATGTCTCAGGATTTCCCTTGATCCTCTCACTCATCCCTAACCTACTGCCTCCCTAAGACAGACTAGCCTGCCTAACCCAGGATACCTAGTCCTTTCTCTAGTCTGTCTCTACTTCTCTGTACATTTGCCTGAGGCCAAATTGACAACTTGACTGTCTTCCTCATTTTCCAATCCTCCTGTCACAATCTCTCCCC
>NW_015297621.1:0-287 GCF_001447785.1 Gekko japonicus | reverse complement strand
TTAACCACTACACCAAACTGGTGTGGTGAAGGGGAGGAAAATGGAAGTCACCCACTCAAAGAGGAATCCACTGCTCATAAAGATGGCGGAAACTGGCTGGATCCCAAGAACCGGCCCCATTGGGGTCCTGGAACTGAGTCTGTACCAAGCCAGCGCAGCAGCCGTTCCTTAGCAGGGCCAGGCTCAAAAGGTACCCAACAACCACGTAAGGCATCAGGTAGTGGAAGGAGAAACAGCCAGGCCCACGTGCCGGAAGCTCTTCCACATCCGTCTTTGTCACCGGCATC
>NW_015297620.1:0-287 GCF_001447785.1 Gekko japonicus | reverse complement strand
ATATATATATATATCATTTGCCTTGGGAGCACAAAAGCTTCATGCAGTATCCCCAAACCGCCACGTTTCCTGGTTAAGGGGGAAATGCGGTTCAAACCAGTTACAAAGATGATCTTACTCCAATGGTAACGAGAGAAATTAGCCAACTATCGGCCGGTCTCCAATTTGCTCTATCTGGGCAAAATAATAGAGAGGCCTGTGGCAATCCAGCGAAACAGTTAAACCAGTGGATAAAAATATAAATAATTTAGCGTAACTGACTATATTCAAAGTAATACTAGCAATTT
>NW_015297619.1:0-287 GCF_001447785.1 Gekko japonicus | reverse complement strand
TAGCGCCGCTCACTCTATTGAAACCCTTCGGCTTTTCGGAGGCATCGCGGCACCCACGCAGCCCTGGAGACGAGCGCCACCTCCTGGCCAGAGGACCTTCTGCCACTGCTCAGCCAGCGGCAAGTCTTTCAGCAGTTTACCTCGTGCGGGAAAAGTCGTCAGTCTGTGGCCTGTGGCCAGCAGCAGCTACTTTGGGGAGGGGGAAGTATGCAGCCCCTCATTTACTGCTTAGCCTCTAGCCAGCCAATCACCAGCTGTTTTTCAACCCACAGGGGACGGTTTTGAGA
>NW_015297618.1:0-287 GCF_001447785.1 Gekko japonicus | reverse complement strand
TCTCTCGATGGGCCGTGTGTGTGTGAAGGATGGTGATGACCTCACGCAGCCTGTTCTCACTGCGGCGCACATGCAAACAAGCCGTTGACTTCGCCATAGGGAACAATGGGTTTGTTCCTGGCAGGCCCATTCCGTTTAAGGTGGCACTTTCCTCTGGTGCACGGAGCCTTCCGCTGAGGAAAGAGGCTCCTTTCCCTAGAACAGCCTCACACCGCTGGAAGGCTGCTGGCACCAGAGGAAAGTGCCATTGTTCGTGGAATAAATTAAGCCAGGATGGGGGGGGGGAA
>NW_015297617.1:0-287 GCF_001447785.1 Gekko japonicus | reverse complement strand
TCCATCTAGCGCCCGTTGTCTGGGTTCCACAATGGGCCTTGCTCCTAGTAATATATAAAGCAATGAGATACCTCATTAGTTTGTCTAACTGTGCCCTGCCATATTAAGAACAGACTACATATGTATATTTAAAAACGCTTAATGAATTATTGAGATGAAGCGCCACCCATTTCCCATAATTTTTGGTTACTGGGCACATAAATAAGAATGTGATTGCTCCAATATATGTACCAGTGATTTTCTAAGCATACAGATATGCAATTTTTTTCAGTTCCTATCTAAAACTT
>NW_015297616.1:0-287 GCF_001447785.1 Gekko japonicus | reverse complement strand
GGTCCTTGACTTGTTTACCACCACGGTGGACCTCCTGCCACCTGGCTCGTGTTTCCCATCCACAGCATTCTTGGTCTGCTGCCCCCGGCCCCGGCCTGGACCCCAGCAAGGACGTAAATCTTTCCCCCTCTTCCCATCACATGGTTTCTTCCATGCCTTTGCACCTTGGTGGGTCTCGTGGTTGGTGGGTCGGTCTGGAAAGATGGAACACTGTTGATTTCCACCTGCTGCTACTTCTACGGGTCCTCAGCGGCTGTTCAGGTCCCAGTTCTCACGAACAAAAATGC
>NW_015297615.1:0-287 GCF_001447785.1 Gekko japonicus | reverse complement strand
ATAGAAAATATATGTACACAGTGGTGTAATTGGTTCATTTGGCTTTGGTGCATGGCCAAAATGAAAAGATGCATTTGTTATCAGACTACTAAAACATGAATTTATTCACATTTGCTGGAGCATCTCTTTCCATGCCCATCAACTACCTGTATCTTCCATGTCTTTGTCAGCACCTCATTACATACCCCACATTCTTCCATCCATAATCTCTTAGCAGACCCTTCAGTAACCAGTTTTCTGTTTATCCAGAATCCACACATAACAATGCAATCCTAAACAGAGTTATA
>NW_015297614.1:0-287 GCF_001447785.1 Gekko japonicus | reverse complement strand
TGTGGCAGGGGCCTAAGATGCTGGGTTTCATGGGATACAGTCCAACAGCAATTGTAAAAGATTGTTTAGGTCAATTTAGGTACACATTATTATAAAAACCCTTTACGTGACCAAGGTTTTGTATGTTTTGCTGAAGTTTTCAATACAGCTGTGTTTTAGAGCGGAGAATCTAACATGGACAAGTTACTGTGAATATCCTTTAACTGGTTACTTTGGGTTAATTAATACAGCCTATTGTATTCCACATTAAGTCTGCTGCAGCAAAAATAACTGTACAATCCTAAATG
>NW_015297613.1:0-287 GCF_001447785.1 Gekko japonicus | reverse complement strand
TTGCAATGGATCAGTTTGGTGATGAGAGACCCAATTTCATCTTCTGTTAAACTCACTGAGTAGCCATGGGCAAATCACAGTGTGAGACCCATCTCACATGGCTATTGTGAGGTTGTCCAAAGATTCCCTACTACTACCTATTTGATTCAGTCAGCTGGAGGGGACCTGCCCTGTTAGAGATCTGGCAGGTGGGAAACATGACAGGGCCTGTTTGATGGCAGCACCAACATCCTTGCCCCAGAATGTAAATCTAGGTCCTTTCACAGCCAGTTTGGTGTAGTGGTTAG
>NW_015297612.1:0-287 GCF_001447785.1 Gekko japonicus | reverse complement strand
GAGCAGAGAGGAGGAGTGAAGGTCATCCGTTAGGCCTTCTGGAGAATTCAGGGTTCAGGACTGCAGAACTCAGCCTAGCAAATGGTTTACCTTTCCACGTGCTTCAGATGAAAAATGGCTACACCGAATCCAATTCAAGCTGCTCTCTCCTCCACCCAAACAAAGAGCCAGTTGTCTCTGGCTGCTGGTTCATGCCAAAAAAATAAAAGATCGCTGGGTGGGGGAGCAGGAAAAATCTTAAGCACTTTTCTTCTTCTTCCTCTTGACTGTTGCAGTCTTACACATGA
>NW_015297611.1:0-287 GCF_001447785.1 Gekko japonicus | reverse complement strand
GTCTGATAAAATGGCTCATTGCTGGGTGTTTAACTGGGCTTCCGAACTACAGTTTGTATGTGTCATGTCAACTGTGGTCAGTGCAATTAGTTCCTGGTTGCATCCAGATTCACACATTTCAGTTTGTTCGGTAGGATAACCCTGCTTAGCCTCCTGGATACAGAGTCAGGTGTATAGAATAGTAGCAAAGTTGGGCCACATTCAGCTGTCAAAGGAAGCATCTTCCCTGCCTTCTCTCTACATATATGTACACCCCTTGATAACGATGACTAAATAGGCAGGACTAT
>NW_015297610.1:0-287 GCF_001447785.1 Gekko japonicus | reverse complement strand
TTTTAATTTCTTAGCTGCCTTA
Organism: Gekko japonicus; assembly: GCF_001447785.1. NCBI lineage: Eukaryota > Metazoa > Chordata > Lepidosauria > Squamata > Gekkonidae > Gekko > Gekko japonicus. The sequence goes on along the minus strand of NW_015297610.1, from coordinate 265 downwards.
GTGGCCCCTATGAGGTCAGAAAGGCAAAATATAAATTTTGTAAAATAAAATAAAAGGGTGCACTGATTCCAATACAGTATTTTTCAATTATCAGGAATCTCATCTTCCAGACCATGTAAAAGTTTATTTAAAAGGCTTGTACCCAATCCAGGAAATGTTAATCAATGAACCGATTAAATCTTCATTAATGAGAAAAATGATGTTTCTGGAAAAAATACTATTGATATTAGATACATGTACTATAATACAGTACAAATCATTTTGG
>NW_015297609.1:0-287 GCF_001447785.1 Gekko japonicus | reverse complement strand
ATTTGCCTTCCCCTGGACAGGAGTGACCATGAACAACTTTTAAACCCCAAGCATTTAAATGAATTTAAATATACTAGCAGAACCAGCAAATGCTCCTCCCTAGCACAGCAACATTCAGTGCTGGTTTCAGGATTAGGGTTTTGTTTTGTTTTTACCAACATTGCAAGACTTTCCTCTGACAAGTCAGACGTCTCGGCACTGACAGACACACACATGTAAATGGTTTCAGGCTGTATGGTAGCCTAATTAGTCTGCAGCAGGCAGAACAAAATTCAAGTCCGGTAGCA
>NW_015297608.1:0-287 GCF_001447785.1 Gekko japonicus | reverse complement strand
TTGTTCTGTCGTAAAAATAGGTAAGCAAGAGGAACACAAGAAATGGTGCGTTCCTGCAAACACACGAACACACACATACAGTGAATCCTAACAGCTAAACAGCATGATACCTAAGCAATTCACACAAAAAGAATGCAAAGAAAGAGGACAATGAAACACATAAGACTGTCCTTAAGAGGGGTGGATGTCCTGAAGGGAACGGATTGAAGGAGAAGGAGGTTGCCCAGCAACGCTGTCTGTCAGGTGATCATAGGTGGTGATTGGGAGGAAAGAAGAGTGAGGTAGAG
>NW_015297607.1:0-287 GCF_001447785.1 Gekko japonicus | reverse complement strand
GTGAATTTGTCCTATTCAGTACATTCTCATTGCCAATGTATATTATTACTGTAGAGAAATATGCATCATGTACTTTTCCACCTCTTCTGGTATGATGTGGAGACCACATAGATCTTCCTGGACTTAAAAGAATTATGCTGTGGGGTCTCTATACTCTGCCTATGTGGAACAATACCAGATTCATTTCATACTTACTTCTACAGTGCAGCATTAAAGGTTCTTTGTCTCCAGGCATTTATAAGAACGGGAGTACAGATGCGGATCAGTGTGATAGACATTTTACAGTA
>NW_015297606.1:0-287 GCF_001447785.1 Gekko japonicus | reverse complement strand
CATCTACATTGGCCACTTGCTCCCCCCTAGGCAGAGACTCCGGGAGCTGTACCGGTGGTGGTGATGATGTGGGGGACTTCCTGGAGCACAGCGGCTCTGAGGATGTGGAGGGGCAGCCCTGAGTCTTCCTCAGCGCCGTGCACAAAGGAGGCTTCCAGGAGGCTGGGAGTGGCTTAGCCCCTGCCTCCATTGCTTCCCTCTTTGCTCACTGGCTCAGAGGTTCCAAAATCAGTGGCGGTTCCTGCCCACCTGCAGCCACATTGTTTGGTGTAGTGGTTAGGAGCACG
>NW_015297605.1:0-287 GCF_001447785.1 Gekko japonicus | reverse complement strand
TCTGGTCTGAGGAAAGAAATTGTCTGGTTTAACATTGGTAGATGACCATTGCTAGGAGGCGGACAAGGGAATCATGCCCTTGATCCCTTTATAGCTTCTTGTGCTCTTGGCCATGATATTCTTCTGGACTAATGGGTAGGTTGTGAAATGAGAGGTGCTGTCATGCGGTGCATCTGTTCCTATTTGCGTGTCGGGCAGGTTTCAGAAGATGGTGCTCTGGGACTTGAGTTATGCTCCATCAGAATTACTCGGTGAGGTTCCATAGACTTCTGTTCCACGCCCTACCC
>NW_015297604.1:0-287 GCF_001447785.1 Gekko japonicus | reverse complement strand
CTTTTCATTTAGAACCTTGCTGGATTATCTGAACCAGTTGTTGTAAGTATTAATTTAAAGGGTTGATATTCCACAGATCACCTGGGGCTAAGAGTTTGAGAATTATATTTAGACGAATGAAATTTATTTTTAATTTGCACTTGGACAAGACTAGGGGTGTGAGCTTGCAAAATTTGTGTTTTAATTCTGCATTGGAATGTTGGGGATGTCTTTATTATAATTTCCCTTAAATATCAGGAATACTGTTATCCTTTTCAATATGTCCATGGAAAAGAAACCTTTTGCAA
>NW_015297603.1:0-287 GCF_001447785.1 Gekko japonicus | reverse complement strand
CAGCCTAGTCCATTCATCTCCTGTGATAAAAATGCAATGCCTGATTGGATTCCTGCATGTTGTACACCTGCCTACTGCTTATTTCTATTCTGAACAGCCACAGCCATTTTGGTTCCTTCTGCTGTGGGAATATGTTGTCTGCCTTTAATCATTCCTTTTGTCACCAGAGAGGTTCTCAGCTTCATTACTAGTCTTATATATTTGCATACTCTATAAACAGTGGCAGAATTTGTTTACCAGGCTTTTCAAACATGCAGTAAATGTTGGATATTGTAACTCTGCATGCA
>NW_015297602.1:0-287 GCF_001447785.1 Gekko japonicus | reverse complement strand
GTTTATTTATATAAATGGACAGTAGTAAGTATCCAAAATAGCAGCAAATATATATCATTGACCTCTATTACAAACAAATTGTCACTGCTGAAAAGGTTGGGAGGTGGCATATTACTTAGTAAACTATAAACCATTCCATTTATTTTGGATTGAGTGCTATCAATGTACACATGACTTCCCAATCCAGTTCATCATCTAAGCCTCCATATGCATCCATGCAGGCTCTAAACCTGTGCTTTGAGGCTATGGTTAGGTGGCTAAGGCAGAACAAGCTGAAGCCAGACAAG
>NW_015297601.1:0-287 GCF_001447785.1 Gekko japonicus | reverse complement strand
CTGGGCTCTGCTATCTTTTTGTTTGGGAACCTGCTAATACAGCTTCATCTTGTAGTACCTCAAATACTATGCACTAACTTGCTAATATGAGACATGAAGAGTAATTAGGTGAGCATCTTTGTTACTGCAGATTCATTTTAATAGTGAGGTACTGTGAGTCTGTCTCCACTTTCCTGATAGCCCCAATGTGAATACAGTACAGCACCTCTCAAGTTCTATGTATTTTCCTATTATCTTACCCAATGGTTGAGCATGTCGTCTATTCATCTCAGTTGCAATGGGTACTC
>NW_015297600.1:0-287 GCF_001447785.1 Gekko japonicus | reverse complement strand
TAATCAAGGCAGGGCCCCAATGCCGCTTTTACTACTTCCCCCATTTCTTTTCTTTAGGAGTAGGGGGGTAAAAGTGAGTCAGTTTTGATTACTGAAACCATGCCGAGGTTGGTGAGTTGAAACCCCTCTCCATATGAACCTGATCCAGATTAGGATTGTGTGCACTTGCTATTTGTGTTTTACAATTGAAGGGAGGTCAGTGACCTACATTAGCGTGACCTACCTGGATCTATCTACATCACATTTGTTTTGGCCTTGTGTAAGCCAGCCAACCTTCCTTGAAAAGC
>NW_015297599.1:0-287 GCF_001447785.1 Gekko japonicus | reverse complement strand
AGCTCAGGTACTTTCCACCAATTTTTATTCAGACATCCATTGCTGTTACTATATACTGCTGTTAACTAGAAGTCTAAATTTTCCTTGAATTCTATATTTCCTTCAGGCTTGGTCTCTGATTACTACTGCCCCTACTAACTGTTTCTAAACCACTAGTTACCCCAATTAAATCAACCAATCATATCCACCTGGCTTAACTCATAAGCCAGGCTTCTGTTTGTAAGGGTCATCTACAGTCAGCCTATATTCTATTTCTTTTTTATTTTGATTTTCCCTATATTCTCTCA
>NW_015297598.1:0-287 GCF_001447785.1 Gekko japonicus | reverse complement strand
TTGGATGCCCTCAAGTTCTAGTATTTTTCACTGATTTTTAGAAAACAAGATTGGACTAATATCTTGAGGGGAGGAATGAAAATAATTACCATTTGATGACAACTGTTTTTGCTTGCTTATTTATTAAAACTTTATACCCTGCGTTCCCTTTTGACTCAAAGCAGCTTACAAAAAAAATTACACATTAAAACCAAATTGAATTTTTAAAAACCCCAAATGCCTCCCTCCCTCTGTTCTTCACTTGTTACGCATGTTCTAGTTGTAATGGATTTTTCCAGTTTGGAAAT
>NW_015297597.1:0-287 GCF_001447785.1 Gekko japonicus | reverse complement strand
AGACAGGGGGGCAGATAAAGGTAGGTTGGATGATGGGTGAGGGGGAGAAAAGGAAGCAGGAAAAAGGGATAGGCTATGGTGGCTTTCAGGGAAAGGAAATAATGAGGAAGGTAGAGTTGGCGGGAGGATCCCCTGAGTTTGCGGGTTCCTTCCCACTGTTGGCCAGTGGGAGGGAATCCTCCCCAAATGGCAACATCACAGGCAATGTGCCAGCACCATCCAGAAGTGATATCGGCATGTTTGATACCAATTTTAACTTAGAGTTTTGTCCAAAATCCAGAGTGTCA
>NW_015297596.1:0-287 GCF_001447785.1 Gekko japonicus | reverse complement strand
CTGCCTGCACCACGCATGGACTTTTAAAAACACTGCTAAGTCCACTGACATTTCTCCAACCCTGAGGAAGTTCCACTGAGCTCCTCTAGGCTTACTCCTGAGTCACAACCAGCATCCATTGTGTTGGGTGTACAAGAGGAGCATATGCCTTAAATCTGCCTGGTCTTCAGGATACTTAGCTGACAGTAGGAAAATGCATCACTGTGAATGAGCAATGTTCAATTAACTCCAAAATGATGAGATCAGTTCTTTTGGCGCAGTGGTTAAGTTTGGTGTCGTGGTTAAGT
>NW_015297595.1:0-287 GCF_001447785.1 Gekko japonicus | reverse complement strand
CGTTGGAAGGTAGCCGCCGCCCCGTTCAGACCGAAGGGCATTCTTTTGAACTGGTACAAGCCTTTCGGAGTGGCGAAGGCCGTCTTCTCTCTGTCGGCCGGATTTACCGGAACTTGCCAGTAACCCTTTGTAAGGTCTAATGCCGACAGGTATTTGGCTGCCCCGAGATGATCGATGAGGACGTCGACTCGGGGCATGGGGTACGCGTCATAGGCCGACAACTTGTTGACTTCCCTGTAGTCCACACAGAAGCGGATGGACCCGTCCGGTTTCGGTACCAGTACCAC
>NW_015297594.1:0-287 GCF_001447785.1 Gekko japonicus | reverse complement strand
GCGGATTCCTCACACCCTGGGAGGGAAGGCTGGAGTCGCCTGTAGTGGAATCCCTCGAACCCCGGTGCTGTCTGTTCTCATACTGACATACTGCTCATGTCACACACAACTTCTGAATTTTCTTGTAAGGCAATGGACAGGGTCCTAACTAGAAGTGGACACAGCCCATCAGGACAGGATCCAGTTGTTTAAAAGGCTGAAAAGGGTGGAATGGCAACCCAGTTCAGTAATGGTTAGCATCTTTGTAATAAACCTAGAACATTTTTCTTTTCTTTTCTTTTTTTGAA
>NW_015297593.1:0-287 GCF_001447785.1 Gekko japonicus | reverse complement strand
TTGTCTGTCTATAAATCCAGGGGAGGGAGCATTCAGTATGTCATGTCTCAGATAATCAAGAACTGGCAGCAGCTTCTCACTTTCATGCAACCGTAAGGAAGGAATATGGTGGCAGCGGAAAGTGCCATCAAGCCACAGCCGTATGTAAATACTCCATTTTTATTTTGCTTTCTAACTCTTTCGGTAAAAGTAAAAAGGTGACTCAAATTCTGCACTGAGAATAGGTCAGTCAGCTGAAGGCAGAGGAAAGATCTGATTGATCTAGATTAAAATAGAGCGGGGGGGGG
>NW_015297592.1:0-287 GCF_001447785.1 Gekko japonicus | reverse complement strand
GGGCTTAGAAGGCTATAACTCTACTTAGGACCGCATTGTTACTCATATTCTGATGTTGGTTATCGCAATAAAGTCTGATCTGAATACTTTTGTTACTAAAACACTGAGAAATGAATTCAACTTTGAACTGTATGTTGATAAGCTGTAATGGGAACCTAAAATATCTACAAAAGGATTAATGGAGGAATTGGGAAGCATAACATATTAGTTATAAATGTTGACTTAGAAGATAAAGGGATAAAGTGTGTGAAGTGGGAATGAGAGGGCTATGCAGGCTTCATTGATCT
>NW_015297591.1:0-287 GCF_001447785.1 Gekko japonicus | reverse complement strand
TTCACCAGCTTTAACCACTGCACCACGCTGGCTTCCAGCTGAAGCTAAACAGATCTGGCTCTGTAGTTTGCCTGTATGGGAGACTGTCTAGGAACTGTAAGTAAGCTTTCCTGAGCAAACTGGGAGAGAGGAGGAGATATCTGCAGTCAGTAATATTATGGAAGTGCTGAATGTTTCCCATTTAGTTCTTCCTAGTTTGTGGTGTGTGTGTTTGTGTTCCCCTAGCACATAAGCTGAAGAGCTTCCTCTTTTGCACAATAGTACTTACATAAGAACATAAGAGACGC
>NW_015297590.1:0-287 GCF_001447785.1 Gekko japonicus | reverse complement strand
AAACTTGAAACCATAGAAATATCTCAAATTCAAAAAAGGATTGCATACCTCAAAAATGGTAAATCCCCAAGTACTGATGGTTTCAGCACAGAATTTTATAAAAAATTCTCAGCCCTATTGATAGACCCTTTAACCCAGACCTGCAACAAAGTATTAGAAGACGGCACTATACCGCCGACTTGGGAAGAAGCAAAAATTATCCTTATACCGAAGCCAGATAAGGATATAGCCCTTATGAGTTCTTACAGGCCAATTTCTTTATTAAATCAAGATTACAAGATCTTCAC
>NW_015297589.1:0-288 GCF_001447785.1 Gekko japonicus | reverse complement strand
TCCTGTGCGTTCCTGCCCAAAAATACCAGTGCAAAGAATATCTTAAATGTTTTTACAGCACCCATTTTATATTCTCTAATTAAAAACAAAAGGTTAGAAAGAGATGTTCTGGAACCGTTCACCTTCCTGGTGGTGCTACCTGAAAAGCTACATATTTAAGTGGATTGCAAATTAATCGTTGCCTTGTTCTAACGTCATCTCTTTAAGGCTGATGCCACCCCTTAGTTAATCATTCATTACTGGTTTGGAAGCAGACATGTAATGCATCACACTTTTGGAATCTGGTGG
>NW_015297588.1:0-287 GCF_001447785.1 Gekko japonicus | reverse complement strand
GTTTCATTATACTGGCTACATGATCCCTGATCGGATGGATCACGTGGCAAGCAATGACAACAACCCTCTTTAAAACAAACAAGCAAACAAAAAGCAATGCCAAAGCAAGTGCCAAGAGGGTCAGCTAATAGGAGCAAAGCCCAGTGAAGTGATGCGAAAAGTAACATGGGAAGGAGTCTTTCAGAGAATATTCGGGCTGCCTGAAACTCCACTCTGGTTGATTATTTTGTGCACTAAAAAGGTTTGACTACAATAGTTCATCTTAGCCTTATTAGGAATTTATTTGT
>NW_015297587.1:0-287 GCF_001447785.1 Gekko japonicus | reverse complement strand
GCCTTCAGTGATTTTTTTCAGTCAGCCAAATGTATATAAATACAAGAGGACTAAGAGGGAAGGGGAAATCGCATCACCTCAGCTGGTCCCTATGCCCTCGTCTCTTGCCCTGTCAATCACCTGGTTTCCTCCTTCCTTTCTCCTCATCCTCCCAGTCAACTGTTTTTGTACCCCCACCCAATTGACTAGCTGTTGCTTTTCTGTTTGAGCAGCTCATTGTGAGTTTTTTTCTTCTTGTACTTTTTTTTTTTGCTGTTTTTAATGTCAAGTCTGCATATGTGCACAGA
>NW_015297586.1:0-287 GCF_001447785.1 Gekko japonicus | reverse complement strand
GTCTACAGAGCTTATACCCAAGGATGACCCTATCCCATTGATTTTCCCCACTGAACCATGTTTCTGAAACACATAATATATTCAAATTCTCATTCCTCTCCAAGTACTCCAGCGCCCTCATCTTGGCTCAGAAGGTTCTAGCATTGGCATACAGACACATATAACATGTTTCCCTCTCCATCAGCCCTTGCCTTTCTTGGTCCTTTTCTCTCCAGCCCTTGCCTCTCTGTGTCCCTCCTTTGTCATTGTACTTTCAATTCCAAGTTCTGTTGCACTTCTAACCTGAA
>NW_015297585.1:0-287 GCF_001447785.1 Gekko japonicus | reverse complement strand
GGGGTATACATCCAATCTCTTCCTCCTACTACTGCTTCGATTCCTTGGCCATTCTTTTGCCATGTTACACTGGGTACCAACATAAACTAGGCCTCACTTGTGAACAAGAAACTGAATTTCATTGCTGCCTTGAAATTCTGCCATTTATAAAAAACATGTGTGCAACATGGTTCCTTAAAGCAGGAGCCCCCAACGTGGGAGCCGAGGTGCACACTAACACCTTTTCTGGCGCCTGCAAAGTGTTTTGAGGAAGGGGGCGGGCCAGGTAGGGCTTTTGCCCAGCAACG
>NW_015297584.1:0-287 GCF_001447785.1 Gekko japonicus | reverse complement strand
GTGGTCCATCTAGTCTAACATCCTGTTTCCCTCTGTGGCTGACCAGGTCCCCCCAGAAGACTTTTGAGCAGACCACAAAAGTCAAAGCCACCTCCTCCTTCCCTTGCTACTTCACGGTAACTGATATTAAGCGATATACTGCCTCTGTTCATGGAGGTTTCATTTAGCCATTGCTGGATGTCTTACACTAAATGAATGAAGGAACTTATTACAGTTCTGCAGGCCCAGCAAAACAGGGCTCTTCCGCCAGGCCTTTGTTTGAAGCAGCGGGCATCCATTTGATTAGG
>NW_015297583.1:0-287 GCF_001447785.1 Gekko japonicus | reverse complement strand
CAGCGTTTCCCACCAGCGTCGAAACGCTCCGGGTTATTGTTATTAAGCACCTAAAAAAAACCCCAGATAAAAGAATTTGCCCCTCTAAAATATCTATTAAAATATGCACCGCCCTGCTCACAGGATCGCAAGCGGAAAAATGAAGACGGTAAAGCAAATTGAAGATGACGACCAGGTGCCAAGGCCTCGTGTAACTGGCTTTCGAAGTGGGCCTTGATAAACGGATTGGTTCCTGGGTACCTCTGAGGAGTTCTCATCTCTTCGTCTCCTTAAGCGGAACCATCCGA
>NW_015297582.1:0-287 GCF_001447785.1 Gekko japonicus | reverse complement strand
AAACTATCTGCTGTCCTGATCAATCCAATCACATCTTTATTTGAGCAAAAATGCTTTATCAGGCTTCACCCCAACATCTTTTGATATTGTACCATTGGTGCAAAATAACAATTCACAACTGGATTGTCCTGCATGGAAAAGCCATTCTAGTTGCAAATGATTGCTGAAGTGCAATGATAGTGCACTATCCAGTGATGCAGCCCAAGGCAGTCAAACTCAGCAAATCCCTTCAAACCATAGCTCCTTGGTGGTGGAAAAGACCATCAAGTCACAGCCAACTTATGGTG
>NW_015297581.1:0-287 GCF_001447785.1 Gekko japonicus | reverse complement strand
GATGTTTGATGTATTTCTTCATAGTTAATCTTTCGCATTTGCTTTTTTCGCCTTGCCTGACCCAACTGGAGGCTGGCAACCCTATGAGAGAGTCCAGCAATGTTTTTTCTTCCCACCGCATCTCTCTGTTTTAAGGACCCGCCTCCCTGAATGTAGTCATGGATTCTTCATTATTATCGTTAAGGCACTCCTAGAATAGCTAAATGTTGATACCTGTCGTCCAACACACCGTGGTTACTGGAAAAGTCTAACAAGGTGAGACCTATTTCATGTAGTGGTTAAGTGCA
>NW_015297580.1:0-287 GCF_001447785.1 Gekko japonicus | reverse complement strand
GACCCAGACTGCCTTTCTCCCAAGCAAGGCCTATATACATACAAGATGCATTTACCTGCCCGTATCCTGAAGGGCTTTACATCTCAGAGCATTGGCAACAGTTTGGCTGGTGCATTTATTGGACGGATGTGGCTGTTGGAGGGTCAGTGGCTCAAGAGTAGGGATGGGTGCGAGCCAGCTCACGAACGAAAGTTCATGATGAATTTTTGCCAGTTCGTGCTTCGCGAACTGAAGTTTGTGGAAGGTCAGCCACCACAAACTTTCCATTAACTGTCAAGCTCTTTGTG
>NW_015297579.1:0-287 GCF_001447785.1 Gekko japonicus | reverse complement strand
CCATGTTGAGTCTGCCTCAATAGGTTTTAGAGATACTATCCTATCTCTAAGCTTTCCTATCCAGATGGCAGTTCTAGAATAAAGAGACCAGTATTCGACTGTTAATCTGAAAACATGGCTCTGTGTACCTTTGTGGTACTCTAAGCTTTGTTACCCTGGTTGGATGCACTCCAGTACTAGAAGCTTTATGCACTCTGCTAACTACTCAGTGGTTACGGAACTAACTATACTAGCTAATCCCAACACCCACTACCCCATTTCCTTTGAAATGCCTATGATGCTTTTTT
>NW_015297578.1:0-287 GCF_001447785.1 Gekko japonicus | reverse complement strand
TCTTATGGAGGGGTGCCCAGTGCAGCCTGTCTCCCTCTGATAGCTGCTGCAAATGGCAGGTGGTAGCAGGCAGGAGGTGGTCACTTGGGTGGGCTGAGTCCAAGTGTGATGCCCGGCTGCCTCCCGCATAGTCCCTAGCGAGGGCACAGCTCTGCCATCTTAATGCCAGCTTGTAGACAGCTGCTTGCTCTGACTCGTATGGCCCACGCTAGCCTGACCTTGTCGGATCTGAGACGCTTAGCGGGGGTCATCCCTGGTTAGTCTTTGGATGGGCGGCCACCAAGGAA
>NW_015297577.1:0-287 GCF_001447785.1 Gekko japonicus | reverse complement strand
AAATTCAAACTTGGATCCACTTTTAATCCAGATTAAACCCACTTGAACCTAGTAGCACCTTAAAGAAGCAACAGAATTTTCCAAGGTATAAACTTGGATCCACTTTTAATCCAGATTTCCCTCCTGCCTCGTACACCATATTCCAGAGCAGACCCCTTCTTTTTGGCACCCTATGTGATGGGTGGTAGCTTCCAAGCTTGCTTTCAGCGTTTTCCTTTTTTTTGCTTCCCTTCCCAACAATTAAAAAGTCTCAGTGTGCATTCTTTGCAAACTGCGCCTTCTGCTCC
>NW_015297576.1:0-287 GCF_001447785.1 Gekko japonicus | reverse complement strand
AATAGTGGAAAATCATGGTTTAATGCACACAGGGGAGAAAGATTACATTTCAGGAGGAGAAACATTCTGGTCAGTTATGTGCAGAAGGAGAGAGTGTAGGCCTCTTGGAGGACAGGAACCTCTTACTTTTGCATCTTTGAAAAGAAGTGTGGGCCTTGGCTCAGTGACAGAGCGCCATCTTTTCATGCAGCCCCAGGTTCAATCGCTGGTGAAAATAGGACCAAGTAATAGATGATGTGAAAGAGATGCTGGAAATGCTGAGATGCTGGAGAAATGCTGCTGGTCAA
>NW_015297575.1:0-287 GCF_001447785.1 Gekko japonicus | reverse complement strand
TAACCTGCCACAAAGTCTGGATGGTGATTTGGGTTCTGGAATTTTGGGATCATCACTTTCAATGGAGAACCAATTCAAGGAACTGGTGCAGCTATTTTTAAAGATAACGACACCATATTTGCACAGAACACAATCCTCCCTCTAATCTAAAGACCTCCTATGTTTCAAGGAGAATGAACAATGGAGTTTGATTTTACAGACTCCTAAAGTAGGTGCCTTTTGGCATAGGCACACTTCTCTCTGCTGATATATATATGACCCCGGTCGTATGGGCCAGATAACGCGAG
>NW_015297574.1:0-287 GCF_001447785.1 Gekko japonicus | reverse complement strand
GTGAAAACTGCTTCTGATCCACACTTTTTTGTGGTAGTCGCCAGGAACAGGTAGAAAGCAACCGGTAGACAGCACAGCAATTAATAAACTGGAGTTGTACAATTATCAAACAATGTATATAACTTGTATTTAGGGATGTGGAATATAGCAACCTCTCCTCACCTTGTATGTAACCAAAAATTGCACTGTCTAGAAGAGCTACCAGGTAAAGCCACCATCACTAATGTATACGGCTGCCAGCTCCCACATGGGGCTTGTAGATCCCCCAGAATTAGAATTCATCCCCA
>NW_015297573.1:0-287 GCF_001447785.1 Gekko japonicus | reverse complement strand
TTTGCTGCAGGATTGTAGGGACTGTGTTGCCTAGTGATGTCTTATTTCTTACAGTGTTTAATAAACCTTCATATATATTTTACCCAGGTCTGATTTCTTGTGTGCAGATAGCCTTGAGGACCCACAGGTGTGAGCACTGCTCGCTTGCCCAAGGGGTAGTGACACAGAGGGACCCAGGCTTGGGTCCTTGCCAGACTGAATACATATATGACAATGTTAGTTGGAGGCAAATTCTGTAGCTAAAGAAGCCATTCTTAGAACAAGCTCTCACACAGTTAAATAGGGAT
>NW_015297572.1:0-287 GCF_001447785.1 Gekko japonicus | reverse complement strand
CATGGGTTTTATTTAAGTTTTTCAGTTTCCCATTTCAAGAATGGGGGGAAATAAACAAGAAACATCCAAGATTTCACACAGAGAACATTACCTGGTTTCCAGTCATTTGAAATAAAACAGCTGGTTTACAAAAAGCTCTGCACTTCACAGTCTGCTGCCTGTACATGGTCTCATTCTGTATTTCCAGGATAAGAGGGTTCACGTATAAGGTCTTCACATGTTGCAATTTCTAGCTATGTACAGTTGCCCAATGAGAACGAACCTGGTAATGGCTGCCACCACTCAGG
>NW_015297571.1:0-287 GCF_001447785.1 Gekko japonicus | reverse complement strand
ACTGTGAATAAGTGAAAGAAGTCACAAGCTTGCAAAATAGCAAGGGTCTGCTTAAATTCCAGTCTGTTGAATGTCCAAAGCACAGGGCAGAAGAGGCGTTCTCAAGGTTTTTGCCGTCATCTTTTACAAGCGTATTTTGAGTAACATTCCAAAAACCCTGTATGACCTTTCATGCTTGGCTGAGCTGTTAGAGATTAGCAAATGTTATTCTAACAAAAGGGTCCAGAAACAATATAGCGGCATGGGCTCAGTAAACGTGGGTGGTTGACTTTTTCTTGCAGGTTTTC
>NW_015297570.1:0-287 GCF_001447785.1 Gekko japonicus | reverse complement strand
TTTTGATCCCCTGAAAACAACTTCATGATTTATGAAGCTCTGTTGTCCTGGCTGCCCTGAAGTGATCTCTTGGCTGCTTCCTGAACTGGATCCTTTCTGTCTCTTCCAGATCTTATTGTGCAAGCAAAGTCTGGCACAGGTAAAACCTGCGTCTTCTCCACAATTGCACTTGACTCTCTTATCCTGGAAAGCCCAGTTACACAGGTAGGAAAGCATACTTGTATAGGAAATACCCAAATCTTTTATTAGACCACTAAATCAACCTGCCTGCCCATGTGTATCTGTGT
>NW_015297569.1:0-288 GCF_001447785.1 Gekko japonicus | reverse complement strand
CTAGGCTGATCCTGCATTGAGCAGGGGCCTGGACTAGATGGCCTGTATGTGATTCTATGATTCTAGTGGATTTAGCAGCAGTGGTAGAAGGAATAGCAAGCTAGAGAGTCTCCTCCTTTCCTGCGATCATTTGTCAAATACTAATAAGGGTCTAAATCTTCCTTACAGGTTCGGATGAAATCCATGTTCGCAATTGGCTTTTGTTTCACCGCTCTGATGGGAATGTTCAATTCCATGTAAGTGTACCTCACCCCAGCTTTCTTTACCAGCTCTACAGACCAAATTGTC
>NW_015297568.1:0-287 GCF_001447785.1 Gekko japonicus | reverse complement strand
TGTGTGGGTGGGCTTTTTTGCAGGGGTTATTTTCATTTTCCACTGGTACCAGCTGAAACACAGTGTACTAACACTGTAGATCTAACTGCAGGCTATTTGGGTACTTAAAAACATAGACAGTTTTTGTTTAATATCAGCCATGGTCAAATATTTCATTCTAGAGAAAGGTGGTCGAACAGGTGGTGGATGGACGACTTCAAGCATTCCTGGATGAAGCAGAGTGTCTGGATCTTTTCCAATCTGTTTTAGCTCATGATAGAACTGGAACAGCCTTGGTCACCCTAGTG
>NW_015297567.1:0-287 GCF_001447785.1 Gekko japonicus | reverse complement strand
TCCTCCATTTCAGGCTGTTCTACAAACCGCCACACTCCAGGGGGAGATGGAACTCTGCCTTTTCTTTATCAGGCCTGAGGTAAAAATAAACGAGCGGTCGATATACATACACCTCCCAGCTGTACATTTCAGTACCTTCTTGGAAGCATAATTATTGCATTTTCTAGAGAATTAACATGTCTTCCAGTCTTAAATTTTCCTTGGCAAGTTTATTTGACAGGCAGCTACAGTGGAGATCCTAGAGAATTATATCTTGTGGGGATAAGGGGTTCAGTGAATTAGTCAGT
>NW_015297566.1:0-287 GCF_001447785.1 Gekko japonicus | reverse complement strand
GAGGCCATTTTCTGGTCATTTTTTCCTCTCATTCCTCAATTTTCCGATAGCGGGGTACTGAGGCCAAGGGTAGGCAAAAGGCAAGCCACTAGCAGCAGCTGAATGCAGGGATAATTTTGACTTCTTTTTCCCCCTGTAAATACTATAAAGCTTGGGCATGAGTCAAAGAGCATGAGCCCTTGTGCACAAGTCAATGTTTTCTTGGCCTGTGGTTCACACAGACGGTGCTCATGGATGAACCAACAACTCAATCCCAACTCAACCAAGATATATTGTTTTGTAAAAAA
>NW_015297565.1:0-287 GCF_001447785.1 Gekko japonicus | reverse complement strand
TGCATGGACAAAAGTTATGTGGGATGGCTGGTGGTGGTAAGGAGACCTGTACAGATTTGATTGAAAAGGCTATCAGGATCTAATCCATAGCTTTTAGTGTCTTTCTACTTTAATGTGTTACTATTACGAGTCTTTTTTTCTTACCCATTTTGTTGCCAGCACTCCCAGCTTGTTTCTTTCATTATACCAACTAAATGTTAGAGGTAATTAATGATGCTATACTAAGCAGAGTTATTCCCTTCCAAATCCATTGAAGTCAGGATGGCACTGTTAGGGAGCAATCCTAA
>NW_015297564.1:0-287 GCF_001447785.1 Gekko japonicus | reverse complement strand
AGATCATCCAGTGAGCTTCCATGGCAGAGCAGAAATTGGAACCTGCGTCTTCTAGTTCCTAGTGCCATTTACTCCTAGAAAGATGGTTCTGCACCTTGTGGTAGAGGTCTGCAGAAGAAGGGAGATGCTGAATCTGATGATGTCCTTCCCCTTGCATAAGCATGAAATCCTCTGCTCCTGACTGTGAGTACTAGATTTTAGAAAAACACATCACATTGCAGTCCTAAAGAAAGTTACAGCCTTCGCAGTCCATTGAAGCCAGTCGGGTTAGAAAGATGTACCTGTGG
>NW_015297563.1:0-287 GCF_001447785.1 Gekko japonicus | reverse complement strand
GGGGGGGGGGTCTGGTTCAGTAGAAGGTGGCTTCGTGTGTTCTAGAAGCCAACGAAGGGGGGTGGATTCTCCCACTCGTGAAGCAGAGGAGCCACTTAAATATGGAGACACACAATCCCAAGGGACTGCTAGGCGTGACCTGAGTTGGGCTGGGAATCCCCAACCTGAATCGTGGGACACCCGACTTCTGGCCACTGCAGGGCTGCTTCCTGCTCCGGCCTTCCCTCCCTGAACGTTCCCTCAAGCTGAAGCAGACGTGGGGCTCCACGTGTCACGGTCAGTACAGG
>NW_015297562.1:0-287 GCF_001447785.1 Gekko japonicus | reverse complement strand
ATGCTCATGTAGGTCTTTAAAGAAAAAAGAAAAGGCCAAGCTGCTCTTTGGTATTAAATTGACTAGACTGGAAACATTTTGCAGTGTGGTCTAGTTAACTTCATCATTCCACTGAGAACTGGCTGAATTAGGGAAAACAAATGACCGCCACTTCCGGGTCAGGCTTCCTCAGACTCGTCTCCTCTATTACGTTTGTGGAGATGTCAACTGATCTTGATGAGGGCTACTTGTTTAGTAAGAGTAAGATGGAAACCACCCACATTGTGCCAGAGTAATGATCGTCTATG
>NW_015297561.1:0-287 GCF_001447785.1 Gekko japonicus | reverse complement strand
GGGGGGGGGAGGCATTCTTAGTGATGGCTCCCACCTGCTTGTTTCAGTTGTCCCCTTCATTTAGTGCCCTGCTGTTGTTGTCCAATGCACTGTTATAATCCATTCTGATAATAGGTCCCCAAGCAGGTTTGGACAGAAGTTCTTACTCTGGTAGCTACTTTCCCTTGGGAGGAGAGGAGTGGGGTCAAGAACCGTTGTGTACAAGCTGACTAGTGGTTTTCAGAGAGGCTTACACTTAGAAATTCAAGGGGAGGGCAGAGCTGCCTTTCTTGCAAACACCAAGAGCA
>NW_015297560.1:0-287 GCF_001447785.1 Gekko japonicus | reverse complement strand
GACCTCTACGGCAGGACCGAATTTGGGATCTGTCGTCTTTCTGCCGCTTGGGCTGCTCCCACCATTTGGTCAAAACTGAAAACTAAAACAGATCTTTTTTTAAAAAAAGTATCCAAGGGCGGCATGTGTCCTTTTAAAAGGCCAACCAGGAGGGAAGTTTTTGACAACCAGCCCTTCTATTTACGAGAGACAGCATTTTTACATGTTCAAGCAGAAAGTTTCCTTTGCAGGACGGCTTCCCAAGGGAAGTGGTCAAAGCCACATCACTGAAGAGCTTTCCAGTTGGA
>NW_015297559.1:0-287 GCF_001447785.1 Gekko japonicus | reverse complement strand
TTGTTGGCTGTGGGTTCTGACATTAATCCGCCCCTAGTTCTGCCCCCTCGTCTGTAGACGAAGCCTCGGCTTCTCTCGCCTCCAGCTGCCTTCTTCCTGGAAGCTCTCCTGTGTCTTCCGTGGCCACAGGAGAGGCCGCGGCTTCCCCCAGGAATGGCTCCTCCGTGTCACCTGGACTGACTCCTGAAGGGCCTCCTGCGCGAGCGTCAGTCGCCGTCATGCCTTCACTTCCCGGTCAAGTGTTGCCCTGCGAGCCGCTTCAGATGGCGTTATTAAAGACTCTTAAA
>NW_015297558.1:0-287 GCF_001447785.1 Gekko japonicus | reverse complement strand
AAACCTGCTTTAATCCAGCCTTCTAGGAAAGGATGCTGTCCAAATGGATCAGCATCCGGTGTGGAAGTGATGGGGTACATTTCCCTGCCCTCCGAAGGTCCCACAAACCTGGGGCTATTTCCCCAGCCGGCAGGCAATTCCCCCCCCCTCCTGCTCTACTACTCCAGGGTTCTTTTTTTTTAAACTCCATTTGCTGTTAACACAGAGAGACAAAAATAAATAAAGAGAGCTACATTACAAAGGTTAATAGAAGGCAAATGGAAAGATCTTATCACATTTTCTTACAG
>NW_015297557.1:0-287 GCF_001447785.1 Gekko japonicus | reverse complement strand
ACTCAAGTATTGTCCTTCAGAAGGGAAGTTTGAATACCTGCACAAGAAACTGAGTCTTCATGACTTCAGGGTGCAATACTTGAGAAGGGGTGTTGGAATATACAAGTGTTCACTTGTGTCATGAAAGAGTTAATTTGTTGTTTATGTTTACAAATAGTAATTAGTTAGCATAGAGCCAATTAGATATTGTGTAATTGCTCCTGCCAGAGAAAGAGGAAGTAATAGTCTAAATGAGATGGTCTGAGACTCCCTGTTGGTTAATCAGCTTTATTGGGGCTACTTTTTTT
>NW_015297556.1:0-287 GCF_001447785.1 Gekko japonicus | reverse complement strand
CCTGAACTCCTTCAAAAATTGTTCAGCCAAATGTCCTATAAATTTGAAGGGCTTGAAAAGAGAGTTGATGAGAAATGTGATGATAAATTTGCAATTATGGGTGGAAAGTTTGAGAAAATGAAAGATCAAATGTCTCAAGAAATGGGGGGGGATGACAACTCTCTAAAATTGTGGCTGACATTAAACAGATTTCAGATAAAGTTGATATTTTGGAGAGCAAGACAGAACTGGTGAACAAGGAGCTGGAAAAATATCAAGACAATCTGGTAATGAATGAACTGAAACAA
>NW_015297555.1:0-287 GCF_001447785.1 Gekko japonicus | reverse complement strand
AAAACAGAAAAACAACCTACAAGAGTCCATATATCTTCTTTCCAGTTTGATTTCTTGTCTCAGGGACTGTGCACTGTTAACTGCTTGTGGAAGATTTCTTATCGAGCCTTCGTGGGGATTGGGAGGATGCGAATGAAGGAACTGATATGGTTTAGACTCTGAAATTAGTTCTTTCTCCGTGTATTTTATTCTGGGGTGTCTCCCAGCATCACAGGCACTCGCTAAGGCAATGGCGCTGTTTCTATCTATCTGTTTTTATCCTGCTCTTCTTCCAAGATCAGGGTGGC
>NW_015297554.1:0-287 GCF_001447785.1 Gekko japonicus | reverse complement strand
GCATAGCACTTGTCCCATGAAAGTACGAAGTTGTAGCCTTTAACCAAAGCGGTTAAGACACCCTCACCACTGCTTGGCTATTTTGTGGCTTCACTGATGTTACCCTCAGTATAATTCTCTCCAGCGACTAGAGGGGCACAAGTTCTAAATGCAGTACAGCAATGGATCAGTCACTATCTGCTTTCATTTCTGGGTGCTATTAAATTAGACTAATTATGAACAGCATTGGAAGATCGGCACAGGTAGACAAGTTAAAATAAATGTCATCTAGCCTTTTCAGTTGTCCA
>NW_015297553.1:0-287 GCF_001447785.1 Gekko japonicus | reverse complement strand
ATAAAACCAACTCTTCTTCTTCTATATATTTTCAGTGAGGAAATATTTCATAGGAGTATTCTGCCTCCCAAAATGACCCAGTGTTTCCTGCTGGAAACATTAAAAAAAAGTCCTTGGCAAACAAAATAACAGGAGAAAAAAAACGAAAATTTGACTAGAGAGAAAAAGGGGGAAAATGGATTTCCCCCCCTTTTCTCTCTAGCCGAGCCTATTTTGCAGAGGTATGCAAAAGTAATGTGCACACCAGCCTGAACACTGTTGGCCAGTGTTCCATCTAAGCTGAGTTA
>NW_015297552.1:0-287 GCF_001447785.1 Gekko japonicus | reverse complement strand
GGGGGGAATGACTGGCATCCGGGGAAGGCCCAGGCGACACCACTTCTTCTGCCATGCCCCGGAAGTGATGTCATTGCACTGCTGGCAGTATGCGGCACTCTGATATTAAGGCATAACTCTATGGTAAAAAACGGCTTCTACCACAGCGTTTCCGCCCAGATGCCAGCGCATGTCCTGCATTGCCAGCGCTGTGTGACCGTGTTGCTTCTGGTGAATCCCGGAAGTGACATCACCGCAGCACTGGGCCAGGCCGCCCCTTGAGGCCAGGAAGTCCCCTGCGCCGGTGG
>NW_015297551.1:0-287 GCF_001447785.1 Gekko japonicus | reverse complement strand
CCATGCTGGAGACCGCTCTGGGATTTTGCCTTGTGAATTTGCTAAGGTTTATGATCTGCAATGGATCAAAGGCTCTATGTTCTTAAAGACATGCTCCCTGAGTAAAAGGCAGCCCTCAGAGCAAACGGTTAAACTTGAGGAAGACAAAAATTATGCCCCAGGGACAAAATTAAAATGGGAGCGCAAAAGCAAAGGAAGGCAGACAGGTTATTGCAAACAATTCAAGCAACCTTCGGTAACGACTCCTACAATGCATATAAGGATTTTCTAACAGATGCCAAAGAAAA
>NW_015297550.1:0-287 GCF_001447785.1 Gekko japonicus | reverse complement strand
CCAGAGCAGGAAACCAGCTAGAGAAGCAGCAGGGCCTTTGCTTCTTTAAGCATGTTTAAGCCATACAATATATACTTTTTTTCTCTTTTACAGACCTAGGGCTTCCTCCAAGCTTGTAGAAAAATACCTATGTTTACATGTCCCCACTGTGTGGATTTCTTATTCCACATTCTGAGGTCTTTGTTCAGGTTTAATGGTGATACGTGATAGGTGCAATCAAGATGCACAATTTGAACAAGCATTTTAGCTTATACAGTCATTTGAATAAACACATGCTCAATATGCAT
>NW_015297549.1:0-287 GCF_001447785.1 Gekko japonicus | reverse complement strand
ACCCAAGTCTTAAAGTGACTCCACCAACACAGGGACTTCCCTTCAGTTTTCTCAGAACGTCTTGAGTTCCCACCCATCTTGCCATCTGTCCTTCTTCTGCCGACGGGCCCAGTCACCTCCTCGTCCCCTACGACCCCCTTTTGAAGCCCCTTCCCCCTGTTGTGGTCTACAGGCCAACATTCCCGACCCTCCAGGGAAAGGGCGGGGTCCACCCTTGTATTCTCTCCTTGAACAGCGAGGGTAACTCCTGGAGTAGTCGGGAGGCGGCTGAGAGCGACCTCCTGACA
>NW_015297548.1:0-287 GCF_001447785.1 Gekko japonicus | reverse complement strand
CCCCACCTCACTCCGCCTTCCACCTTGGCAGCTGCTTCCTCACCTAGTGGTCCTCAGCTCCCACAAAAACATGCTGACTTCGCTGACGTCTTTGAGGAAAAAGGGGCAGATCAGCTTCCTCCCCATCAGCCATACGATTGTGCCATAGACCTGGTACCCGGGGCACCCCTACCTGTGGGGCAGTTGTACCCCATGTCAGAGCTGGAGTTAGTGGCCCTACAGGACTTCCTTGACAAAAACCTGACACGTGGATTCATCTGCCCCTTTGCCAGCTCGTTGATTCCTTC
>NW_015297547.1:0-287 GCF_001447785.1 Gekko japonicus | reverse complement strand
TGAGAAAATACATAATGACACAGAGATCGACAAGGCAACACTTAATGTGTATATAGATTTACAGACCCTTTGCAATAACCCCGCAGACCCCAAAGGGTCCCCAGCCCCCAGACTGAGAAATACTTCACTATATCATAAGCAGGTGATGTCTGCAGGTATCAACTTTCTCTCCGAAATCCTCATCAATATCCAAGGACGTATTGAGCTAGTATGTTCCTTATGAAGCCTGTATTTTATTTCTGAGAAAGAAACAGTAAGTCTGTTGTCGAAGGCTTTCACGGTCGGAG
>NW_015297546.1:0-287 GCF_001447785.1 Gekko japonicus | reverse complement strand
AAGGAATCCCGTTCCCTCCATCGTTTCAGAGAGGAGCACAGAGACCCACTCGCACTACCCTAATTCCAAGGATTCCTGCCTGAGCACTGCCCTACTCTGCTCTTCTGCACACCCTGAAATCTGCCTTTGTAAGTGCAGTGTGTAAAATGGCAGGGTGTGTGGTTCATGGTGCCTTCTTCACGTGCATGGACAGAAATGAGATGCTTTCATTACCTGTTCTGAAACTGAACTTCCAGAGCTTTTGGTGAGGCAGCTGAAACCAGCCACTGCCAAGTCAGCCTTTTACC
>NW_015297545.1:0-287 GCF_001447785.1 Gekko japonicus | reverse complement strand
GCATGTGTTGTTTTTTGTGAGCTTCTTCCAGTCAGGAAGGGCACTTACAAAGGAACTGATGCAGGCTCCACTGAGGGCCAGTAATCCTTCCCATTCTTAAAAGATTTATTTTGAGTCAAGTTCGAACCTATTTTCAGGTGTCTCCTTGATTTTATTTATTTGGTTTAGAGATCTGTATTCTGCCGCACAATCCCTCGGGCTTCCGGGGTGGCAGACGCCACATATAAAATCCAACAACAGGTCCTTTAATCCCCCCCCTTAAAATGTGCAACCACACACAAAATGTG
>NW_015297544.1:0-287 GCF_001447785.1 Gekko japonicus | reverse complement strand
AAATTTGTATTAATATTAGGGGTCTGAAACAAATGTTTATTTTATCATTTTAAATCATTTGTACCATTTAAACATAGCTGCAAATAAGCTAGGTAAGCACTATTACTTGGAATAGATAAAACAACGTTGTTAAGCCTTTATAAGCTATACTCTAAACCCGAGCACCATCTAGTGGTGAAAAACAAAATAGCTATATATGAATATAATGAAACCTGACAGCATACACCACTAATGTATGCTGGAGAAGAAAGATAGTAGTTATAAATTGTTATTAACCAAATTCAACA
>NW_015297543.1:0-288 GCF_001447785.1 Gekko japonicus | reverse complement strand
GAGCCCCTATCTATACCTTGTGGCTAAGTATGGGAAGTCACCATACTTAGCAAGGAAAAGGGAACATGACTGAAGCAGCAGTAGAAGTCACCATGTTCCCATGATGCTTGTTTACTTCCTCATCTTATCACACACAGACCCACACACCTGTATAACAGTGCATAGGGGATGTAATAAATGCAAATGGCCATATTGTTTTCTTCCATGACCAAATCATGTAGTTAGAAAGCTATTCATTTTGAAAGCCAGTGTGGTGTAGTGGAACAAATGTTGAGTCCAGTGGCACCT
>NW_015297542.1:0-287 GCF_001447785.1 Gekko japonicus | reverse complement strand
CTCTTATGTTCTTATGTTATGTTCATTGGCTGTCTTGGATAGAGAAAGAACCATCCTTCCTAAATACGTAGCGCTACTGAGCAGTACTCTATGTTTCAAGGTAGTTTTACACATTTGGAGAGGGGAAATGCATCCCTTTATCTCATCTTCGTTTGAGGAAGAGCCAAATAGCCGGTTTTGAGAGTGCAGCCTTCTACCTTGTCCACAATGTCTGTGTTTCAGTCCTTTGATCTATATCAGGGATCCCCAACATTGTGCCATTGGGCACCATGGTGCCAGGTGGAGCT
>NW_015297541.1:0-287 GCF_001447785.1 Gekko japonicus | reverse complement strand
GAAGACGGACGGTTTCATGTCACTGCGAGGCTGCCACTCCTTGCAAAGGAGCTGGCTGTGGAAATGGCCGCTCAGGTACCAGAGGGGCTGAGGCAGTGGGCCTTCGTTTCCCCCCAATTTATCAAGTTTTGGAGCCAAGACAAGCCCATTGAATTCTCTTAGAATAGGATTGCCAGCCTCCAAGTCAGGCTAGGAGATCTCCTGGTGTTAAATACTGGGTTCCATACATGGTCTGACCCCAAGCACAATAATCAGCAATGCTTTATTAGTGATTCAGCAAGAACAAG
>NW_015297540.1:0-287 GCF_001447785.1 Gekko japonicus | reverse complement strand
AGCTCATCCTCCCTGTCTTCCTTCATCTTGCCAAATGAGTTGGGTCATGATGATGCTTGTCATGCTGGTTTTCTCTCTGTGTCTGTCTTTCCTAGTGGACGGGAGGCAAATTGCTGCCAATATGCGGGGTATCGGAATGATGCCAAACGACATCCCCGAGTGGAAGAAACATGCTTTCGGGGGCAACAAAGCCTCTTATGGCAAAAAGACTCAGCTGTCAATCATTGAGCAGCGGGAAAGCCTCCCGATTTTTCGGCTAAAGGATCAGCTTATCCAGGTGAGAGAGA
>NW_015297539.1:0-287 GCF_001447785.1 Gekko japonicus | reverse complement strand
TCTTATGTTCTTAACATGTAATATATTTTTATAGTATCTACTTAGGCACAGACTGAAGTTTATATTTAAATCTCTGAAACCGCTATGCTCAGAAACTACCAAGACATGATCTTCATTGAGAATGTATCTATGAAAGAAGGCAGCTTTACAGAGACAGCAGCAGTTTCTGAGGAATGCTCTCAATTTTCACATCTGGATGCATCATCTCGGCTGAACCACCACCAATTTTTGCTGTATTTTTAAAATCAAGGACAAAGAAAAGAGGCCGGAAACCTCCTTTTTTAATA
>NW_015297538.1:0-287 GCF_001447785.1 Gekko japonicus | reverse complement strand
GGTCTCAATGGAGGGCATGACAGTGACAGGCAGTATGCCACACTGGCTTCCACATATACTAAGGCATTACAGCATGTAGAAATACGCTAAGCAAACTGTTTCTGAAGATCAGTTTCTCATATGTAAAGCAGGAAAGGCCGCAAACTAAATCACAGCAATTTTTTGAAGATGGCCAGTAAAGATCATGACTGCATCCACATACCATTGGGTGTTACACTGTCATTGGCTATACATCGATTGTAACTGGATTGGTTTGTCTACACAGGAAATTCTATTTGTGAATGACT
>NW_015297537.1:0-287 GCF_001447785.1 Gekko japonicus | reverse complement strand
TTCTCTCCAAGCCGGGGACGGAGTCCCATGCAGAGCTTTGCAAATCAAACCCCCGCGAAAAGCTCAGGGACAACAGGGCAGACTGGAGTTTCTCCTGGTCCGTTGGCAACTGAAGTGCAAAGGCGCGTGGGCCTCACTGGGGATTCTGGTATGAACACACACTCCCCCCCATCAAATCTGAGAAAGAGGTAGGCTCCTGTCCCCTCCCCCTCCATTCAGCGATGAGGACAAGTTGAGTGCCCCTTGGGGAGGGGTTGCTAACTCCAGGCTGGGATGCTCCCCAGTAA
>NW_015297536.1:0-287 GCF_001447785.1 Gekko japonicus | reverse complement strand
CTTTGAGCTCCCCCCCCCCCTCCACACCTTTCCATTGGAATCTATTTCCCCAGTACATTGACTGCAGTACCGTTTAATTCAATTCTTGCTGGGATTCAGAAAACACAGGATTTGGCTTCTGGCAGAAATGCACTGTAGCCCTCCTTTACATACTACGGGCAATAGTCTGTTGCCACGAATCCTGTTGTAATCAGAAATTATATTTCGCGCCCTTTGTAAAGAGGGGGGCTATCACAACGGATACTGATAATAGTTAAGTATCTCAGCATGGGCTATGCTGGATGGGG
>NW_015297535.1:0-287 GCF_001447785.1 Gekko japonicus | reverse complement strand
CCCCCCCAACAGTAGAGCCCTCTTGCACTCACTATAACACCAGCAGCAGTGGTGTCCAAGTGCAGTCCCTTCTTGACTTGTGGGGGGCTGTTATGCCAGGTGTCATGGCACCAAGGCTTGCTGAGGCTTAGCTGGAAAAAAAACAATGTGCCTTCTTCTTGTACTCTGACCCTCAGTAGCAATATTTGTATGTGACAGAATAGTGTGACAGGTTTAAAAATATTTTTGTGTCATTTGAGAAGACGCAGTGATCACTAACGTAGAATCATAGAGATGGAAGGGACCTC
>NW_015297534.1:0-287 GCF_001447785.1 Gekko japonicus | reverse complement strand
AGCCAGGATTACATTTTCCAACTGGGGACTTTGAGATAAGGTTCTGACCTTCTTTGTGGTATGCGGCTTGGCTCACTGGCTCGAGTCACCTGCCTTCTTCCAGAGTGTCTCCTCTTTCTTTACAGCACACTGTAGTCTGAATGGGGTAAGCTGGGTCAGGTTGGGGGATCGGTTAGCCATCCGACCTTGCCACAATGAATTGAAGTCAAAACCCTGCGGCGCGTTCCACTTGGGCAACTACAGTAATATTTTTATGCGTTTTGGAGAATTTGGGATCTGTGTCCAAA
>NW_015297533.1:0-287 GCF_001447785.1 Gekko japonicus | reverse complement strand
ACTCAGCTTAGAGGGAACACTGCGTGGTGCCCCAAGCCAGCATTTGTGCCATGAACGGGCTCTGAAGACTTCCACCAGGCCAGTGGCATAAAAGGGAGCTTAACTGTCACTGATTAGAAAAAGGGAAAGGACATATCTGAGCAAAACCTGTCTAACAATGAACGAGGAAAGGGAACATGAAATAAGCAAAACACAGTCCTCTCTCCCTAGGTCTTAGCCCCCCACCATAGGATGGATAATCAAGGGGTAGGCAGAACAGTCTTAAAATCAGCAGATTCTGTTTCCTC
>NW_015297532.1:0-287 GCF_001447785.1 Gekko japonicus | reverse complement strand
GTGGGTGGGTGGCCCTCGGGGAGGACCTCCGGCCCGACGGGAGTCGGAGGCCACTGCCGGTCCACGGGAGGAGAGCTCTCGCCAGAGCCCCCTTCTCCGTTTGACCCTCGCCCTTCCCTCCCACCCTCCTCCTGCAGGCTTGTTGGCAGACCCTGCCCGGAGCTGCCATCCTCCTGGGACACAGGAAGCTGCACCGGCTGCTCCTGATCCGCGACAAGTGGTCCACCTGCCGGATCTTCGTAAGTCTCCCCGCTCGGCCTCTCCTGACCCTTCTCCCTCGGGATGGG
>NW_015297531.1:0-287 GCF_001447785.1 Gekko japonicus | reverse complement strand
CTCTTCTATGCTGTATTCCTTTACAGGGGAAGCCTCACAGCTTTATCACAGTCTTCTGTAATGAACCCCACTACATCCTGGTCAATAAGCACCACATCAAAACCATCTGCATAGATAAAAAGACAGATCTGAACAGGCCTGTGGCATTTCGCTACGAGAAAGTCATCGTGAGGTTGCACATTCGACTGTGAAAATAATGGTGATCATGAAAGATTATGGGGATCCCTCAATGTATAGGGGCTATTACCGATCTCAGGCTGGTCACACTCTCCCCAGATTTCACGGCA
>NW_015297530.1:0-287 GCF_001447785.1 Gekko japonicus | reverse complement strand
CTGACCTGGATGGTGCAGGCTAGCCCGATCTTGTCGGATCACGGAAGCTGAGCCTCTCTTAGGCTGTGCCTTAATTCCATAAAGCTCGTTCAGCTATTGAAACCTGCTTAAGAGGAGTGCAAATTTGGGGCATGTGACGATGGCAGTGGGCCAGCACACCTCTGCGCACCGGCTTTGAACAGGTGCCGTCTACCTGCATGCTGCCAGCTTGGGATTTCAGCAGCTGCGCCAGCGTTTGCGAAATGTGTTTATGTGCAGGAACAGCTCTGTAAGATTAGTTGCTGTAG
>NW_015297529.1:0-287 GCF_001447785.1 Gekko japonicus | reverse complement strand
AGCGCAGCGGTGGAAGGAGGGGAGGGGCGAAGCGGCTACAAGGTGAAATCCCAGGACGAGGGGCGGAAGAGTCAAAGGCCGTCTTCCCTTGGAGGGAGGGAGTCTCCTGGCCCACCCCTCACCCGGGAAGGGAGCCCCGTCTCAGTGCGTCGCCTCCGCACGCCCAGCCAAGGCGCCCGAGCTCTCCGCTCCGAGGAAGCTGCTGCAAGGGCCCTCCCGGCTTTGCACAGTGGAACGGAGACGACACCCTTCGGGGTTGTAGATGGGGCGGCTGCAGGGCCCTGAAG
>NW_015297528.1:0-287 GCF_001447785.1 Gekko japonicus | reverse complement strand
ATGGTTACTATTGCAGTAAGCAGCCTTCAAGGTTGGTTAGTGGCACTGCTCTTGGGCAGAGGGCTCTTGGACCTTGCTGATACTTTCCTTCCAGCAGTAAGGAGTTTACTATTGAGTAAGAGGTTTGATGCAAATATAATGCCGTCTGGTGGCCTAACTACAGTTAAGCAACAAGGAGCACGCTGCAGTTCCACATGATTTTCCCCCCTTTTCTTTTTCTTCCTACGCTTACCATTTTGGCAACCTATTCCACTCCCCTCCCAGGGCTGTCTTTTCCCCTTCCCCCC
>NW_015297527.1:0-287 GCF_001447785.1 Gekko japonicus | reverse complement strand
CACAGCTTAGAGGGAGCATTGTCCTGGAGAGAAG
The DNA here is from genome assembly GCF_001447785.1 of Gekko japonicus. NCBI lineage: Eukaryota > Metazoa > Chordata > Lepidosauria > Squamata > Gekkonidae > Gekko > Gekko japonicus. Next base: position 253 of record NW_015297527.1, on the reverse strand, counting down.
CTGCCAGTTGAGGAGACGGTAGAGACCTTGATGGACCGTAGGTCTCATTCATGACATGGCAACTTTACGCATGCAACAGTTACACATTAGGTCTCAGGTTTCTAGTAATCCAGACCACAAAGATAGGCTCAGAAATGCAAAGACAACGTCAGTGCAAACACAACAAGGGACTGAGTTTGATCTCTAAAGGTCAAAGGTTAAGCATCTCTTCCTTCAAATAACTCTGTTCCTGTGATTTGCAAAAACATGATTA
>NW_015297526.1:0-287 GCF_001447785.1 Gekko japonicus | reverse complement strand
AGGAGGCGATCAGGAAGAGGGCTTTTCAGGAGTTTCAAATGCACCATAACTCCCAGTTTCTTGTAAAATACGTTGGATTATGTGCCAGTTTGGGGGGGGAATCTCTTGATTTAATATGGTTTAATATAAATAACTTGGGTCCTATATTACTACTTGTGCTGAATAATTATTATAAATATCAAATACTTAGAATTGGAAATAATTAAATCATTATTAAATATTATTTCAAAGGCTTAATAAAAAGAAGAGATAAGTTGATATTAGCTGTGCTGGTCCAAAAGGAGGGG
>NW_015297525.1:0-287 GCF_001447785.1 Gekko japonicus | reverse complement strand
TGTGGTGGTTAGTCTTATTTGATCACCTATGATCTATATTATCATTCTAAAAGAACAGCACTTTGAGTATTTTGCATCATTGTGGTGGTAGTTTATTTAGCACAGTGCATTTAAAATTATTGGCTTGCTTGGATCAGGTATTCCACAGGGTCATCATCACAGGCAGGTCATGGACCATTGAAAATCTAGAGTTTGTATGTATGCATTGTTTCAGTATCTGCACATTTGGTGGCATGATGTTAGTTGCATTCATCACTTTGGCACATGACTGGATCAAACTATATGAC
>NW_015297524.1:0-287 GCF_001447785.1 Gekko japonicus | reverse complement strand
TGGAAGACCATATTTTTGCCCATTGTTCTGGTGTTAAAGATATTTCACAGTCTTTGTGCCAGGCTTGCTGTTGTGATGAAATTTGAGACCAATACTTATATGCTAAAGATTTATACAGTTTTGAAATAGTCCCTTTTTGATCCTGAATGCCTTTCTCTATTACCTTTTCCAACCATGTTAAAGGGCGATTTGTACGTGCTACTATGTCATTACTTGTCAACAAGTGAGATAATTGCTGAGCTTGAAACCAAGTGATTTTTAAGTTATGTTTAATTTGTAATTGTTCC
>NW_015297523.1:0-287 GCF_001447785.1 Gekko japonicus | reverse complement strand
CCTCATACCTTTTGTGGGGAACCGCCGGTAGGCAGCCGGGCTTCTCTTGACCACATTCTGCTTTCCCGGAGCGCTGCTCACGATCACTTTCCTACCAACAGGATTCCCGCACATGGACCTCATGGCTTTGGAAGAAGAGCCTCCCCCTAGGGCCGGGGAGGAAGTTGAGTTCTGCTTGCTGGGAAGAACCAGAGAAGCCAGAAAGGTGACTCCCACCGCTGTGGAGATCCTACACCGTCTGTACCTCAAAGATGGACAGGTAAGGGGAAAAAACCTTGTAAAAACAT
>NW_015297522.1:0-287 GCF_001447785.1 Gekko japonicus | reverse complement strand
ACACAAAGATGGATTACAAGCCATAAGGATCATGATTTCTGGCAGCACTGTTCCACAAATCTGTGGTCCAGGTGTCTTTGCCCATTAAAGACACTCAGTCGAAGTCCAGATGAGGAGAAAGAAATACAGTTTATTGCAATAAAATCATGAAAAGTGCAAAGCTGAAGCCTGCAAACCAAGCTGCCCCACCCCCAAAAGGGTAGTTGGGCTTTTTATCCCCCTGCTGACACATAGCCACATGTTGTCCCATATACAAAGCCATTGGTTACAATATTTAAGGTACCTAT
>NW_015297521.1:0-287 GCF_001447785.1 Gekko japonicus | reverse complement strand
TCCCCAAACTCTGTCCTTCCCAGATACCAGTCCCCAAATCTCTCACATATGTCAAGGCAGTGTTGGGAACCATAGGTGACTGCCATTGGCTCAGATGACTTTGACAGGAAATTAAGACCATTTAACGTATAGTGGGTGTTTTCAATGTCTGTTAGCCAAATGAATCTTACATTTGGAAGCAGTATACCACTGAATACAAACTACTTTGAGAAAACAGTGAAGGAAGTGATGGGCATTAGCTCACATGGCTTTAAAGGGAGATCAGACAGATTCATGGAGGAGAGGTC
>NW_015297520.1:0-288 GCF_001447785.1 Gekko japonicus | reverse complement strand
AGCAGAGGCTCTTCCACTGAGCCACGGGCTTCCCTTTCCTCCAGCCCACTCTGACTCACTGAGGAGCCCACTCCCTCAGACTGGGGAGGCCAGCTGGGCGGGGGCCTGTGGGGCTTCAATGGAAGCGTCTAGGGCTGAGAAGAGAAGGAAAGGAAGGATTCGTGTTATAAAAGGGGCAACGTTTTCTGGATGTACTTCAATTTATTGGTTAAGCATAAAAATCAACATTAAAAAACAAACCTGCCTGTTTCCTGTATTTTCTCATGTTCTGGAGAATTGGTTAATATT
>NW_015297519.1:0-287 GCF_001447785.1 Gekko japonicus | reverse complement strand
GGAAAAGGTGTCGGGAAGCACCACGTTGGGGACCCCTGCTCGAACCACTGTACCAAGCCACCCTGAGACAGAAGATGCTGCGGCTGCTTCTTTTCCCCATTCCTATTAAAGAAAGAGGAGGGTTCTCCACGTGGTGGTCTTCCAACCCTAGCTAAGTCAGACTTTGGGGTTCTAAGCTGGAATACACGAAAAGGGGTGTGAATTGCTGGATGCTGAGGGCATCTTCAGAATCCTCCGCCCCCAAGCCTTCATCTGCCCCACAGAGGGTTATAGAGGAGCAAGAGTTG
>NW_015297518.1:0-288 GCF_001447785.1 Gekko japonicus | reverse complement strand
ACTCTTGCTCTTTTCTACTGCTACAGAGGACAGACCAACACAGCGACCTATCCTCATCTATCTGCATACTGTGGGTGGAGTTAGGGGGAAGGGCTCATCTCAGAATGACATTGGATGCACAGATGGTATCTGTGTAAATACGCTGGATGTCATTGTATTGAAAGCATCTCCTAGGTACCCAGGACCTTAGAGAGCCAGCCACTCCTTTTGCTCCTCCCTCTGGGAGTTGTTACATGCCTCGCTGCATGCCTTGCCATCCTATCGTTCATTTTAGGCAAGCCATGTAAA
>NW_015297517.1:0-287 GCF_001447785.1 Gekko japonicus | reverse complement strand
AGGCTGCCCTCGCTGAAGCTCCTAGACCTCGGTGCCACCGAAGTGACGCCAACGATACTGGAGGACCTGCTGCAGACCTCCCTGAAGTTGAGTATGCTCATCTTGCCCCAAAAGATGTCCTGCTGTCTTTGCCGTATTAAGGAGGACATTGAAGTTTTATGTGACACTGTCAAGTTGGAGTGCACAGAGTTGTGTGATATAAATGTAACTCTGTGTGAAAAAGAGGAGTCTTTGAACAGGATGCAAGGAGAAGTCATGAAAGCATTAGAAATCAGGAAATTGCATGG
>NW_015297516.1:0-287 GCF_001447785.1 Gekko japonicus | reverse complement strand
ACCTATGAAGTTGTACTGTAGGCCTGCTTCAGGGAGGTGGAAAGGCAACAATTGAAAGTTTTCAGCAGCTGCAGTTTTGCCAACAGTATTAGGGCAGCTGAGAGGTTTTAGCCAAGTCCCTAAGCTGGAATTGAGGCCATTGTCCCCAGTTCGAAGAACTGCTGGGCTTTTACAATTAGAACATTAGCGTGACTGCTGAGGGTCAAAGAGGAGAGTGCAGAAGTTGGCTTGGAGCTCAACATCAAAAACATAAGATCATGGTGACTTCCGGTTTTGGCGGCGCGAAT
>NW_015297515.1:0-287 GCF_001447785.1 Gekko japonicus | reverse complement strand
CGGCACGAACTCGGCGGCGTGGACGTTGGGCACGAAGGGCTTGGCGTTGACGTTGAGGTGCCGGCTGAAGGCCGCGCCCAGCAGCTGCTGCTCGTCCGCGTCCAGCGAGGCCGGGCTGGGCGCCTCTTCGTCAGCGGCGGCGGCGGCGGCAGGGCCGCTGCCCGGCTCCACGTCCGCCTGATCCCAGCAGTCGGGCGCCGAGTCGCTGCTGCTCCCACTGCCGTTGGCCTCCATTTTGGGCCCGACCCCCCCACAAGGCTCTCGCTGCACTCCCCCCGAGGAGTCTC
>NW_015297514.1:0-288 GCF_001447785.1 Gekko japonicus | reverse complement strand
ACAGAAATCTAGTAGCACCTTAAAGATTTTATTCCATAATAAGCATTCATGGGCTCTACTTTGGCTCTACTCCATAAAAGCTTATGCTGGAATAAAATTGTGGTAGTCTTTAGAATGCTACTAGATTTCTGTTTCTTTTTCCTAGAAAGGATAATAAACTGTGAATTTTGCAAGTGTATGCATATTTTGTCCCCCTTCCCCCCAGTGTTTTTGTTTAATTCAAAGGCTTTATTGTGCCAGACTGCATTAAAAAAACTAGAAAGATAGATTCAGGTGGGTAGCCATGTT
>NW_015297513.1:0-287 GCF_001447785.1 Gekko japonicus | reverse complement strand
CCCCCCTTAATTCACATAACATCTGAACTTGTTCCTACATATAATAATTTATCATGCATTTCTATAATATACCTCTGCTGGCTGTGGATGTTGACATGTTTTTGCATATATGGCATTAAAAGGGGATGAGAAAGATTCATGGAGGGTCGGGTCTGTCAGTGGCTTCTAACTATGGTGGCAAAACAAAGCCTCCATTTCCAGAGGAAGCAAACCTTGGAAACCCAGTGCTAGGAAGCAATATGAAGGTGAAGACTTGGCCTCTATGCCTTGTTTGTTGGACCTCCAGA
>NW_015297512.1:0-287 GCF_001447785.1 Gekko japonicus | reverse complement strand
TTAGATTAACAGATACATGTTTGCAATCTACTTTCGCAGGTGAAAATTGCAACCGGAAAGATTGCAGACGCCTTCTCCATCTCCGGGCCGTTCAATGTTCAGTTCCTCGTCCAGGGAAATGATGTCTTGGTAAGACCTTGGCGAGCTGTGTTTGAATCAATGAATGTCTCCTACCAGCCCAGACAACATGGAGTAGGGGCTTTCAGGGCCCTTCGCTGCACTCTGTGGGGTTGTGCTAGGCAAGTAGACCTGACTTCCTGGCCTTCTGCCTGGGATCCTGGAAAGCC
>NW_015297511.1:0-287 GCF_001447785.1 Gekko japonicus | reverse complement strand
CTTAGCTTTTGAGATCTGATGAGACTGGGGCTAGCAAAGAAGGAACACTGACCAACAACAGCATTCTGTGTTCTTTTCGTTGTTACTACAGTCAAGAATTGACACCTGTACCAAAGTACTTCCTGGCAGGGAAAAGGGAAGCATGGTTCCTACAGATCCATTTTCTCTGGCTGATGGCTAAAATCAGGTCATCTCCTAGACATGTTCTACTCCTTGAGAGGAAAGAGGTGCAACCCGCAATGGGCCTTCTAGTAGTAAAGGCTAGAGTCCTTCCCTTAACTGCCTTA
>NW_015297510.1:0-287 GCF_001447785.1 Gekko japonicus | reverse complement strand
ACCACTACACCAAACTGGCTTTCTAAAAACACAGAGACCAAGGACGTGTGTAACAATATGGGCGATCTTGAAGTCCTACCAACCTGCATGACATTGCCCACAATCACGCTGTCAATGATTTCAGGATGCACTTTGCCCGCAGACAGGGCTGCCCGTGCCGCAAACTCCGTGAGGTCTGTGGCCGTGAAGTCCTTGAGGAGGCCTCCATATGCCCCAAATGGGGTCCTCTTGGCAGAAACAATAAACACACCTGGAAGGCAAAGCGGGAAAGAATCCTCACATCTGGA
>NW_015297509.1:0-287 GCF_001447785.1 Gekko japonicus | reverse complement strand
TCTGCCAAAGATATGAAACCACAGTTTGATGTTGGTTTATTAACCACGGTTTGTCTGAACTATGGTTGTATGTGACATTTAAGGTGGACATCTTGGCTCATTCCCTGGCATTATTTAGTGCACTCCTTGGCTACAGAGTCCCCTGACTCTTGAAATCACACCTCACAGCTTACCAGCACTCTCCCCCACCATCCTGGAGCTCTCTGTTCCTTTAGTCTGCCCAGAAATGGCCAAGTTACTTTATTTCTGTTCTAGAGTCATAGAATCATAGAGTTGGTCATCCAGGG
>NW_015297508.1:0-288 GCF_001447785.1 Gekko japonicus | reverse complement strand
GAGAACTTGTGACTGACCCAAAGTCACCTCAGCAGCTGCGTGTGAAGGAGTGGGGGGGGGAATCAAACTCGGTCGTCCCAGATCAAGAGTCCGCGCTCCTCGCCACTGCACCAAGCTGGCGTTCCCTGGGAATCCGCTACTGAGGGGGGGAAAGCCAGCGGCCAACCTCGCAGGGCTGTTGTGAAATCAAAAGGGAGCCCGGGGAAAGCGACACACAGGCCACCCGGGAGGAAGGGCCGTCTGCAGCTGTACTGCAGCCAGTGTAGAGGTTAAGTGTGCGGACTCTAA
>NW_015297507.1:0-287 GCF_001447785.1 Gekko japonicus | reverse complement strand
AACAATGTTCGCAAATCACTGGAACTTATTAATTTCTGTAAAAAATTTCATAGAGAAGCCTTAATTTTGTCATTGGACATTGAAAAGGCCTTTGACAGTGTAGAACTTACTTATCTTAAATCTTTACTAGTTCAAATAGGCTTTGAAAACAAATTCCTAAACGCAATTCATGCTCTTTATGCTGCTCCTTCAGCCCGCATTAACATTAATGGTCTTTTTTCAGATAACTTTTTACTACACAGGGGTACCCGACAGGGCTGTCCTCTGTCACCGATTTTGTTTGCCAT
>NW_015297506.1:0-288 GCF_001447785.1 Gekko japonicus | reverse complement strand
CACACCCAAATCTCCAGGAATTCCCCAATGCAAAATTGGCAACCCAACTACAGAAGAACACTGTGTAGGCTGCCCTGTTTAACACTGGCACAGCTTTCTGAACATTCTTGATCGTAGGGACAGAATGTACACAGTGGAGCAAACACATCCACATGAGGGGGGAGCAGCAGCCCACTTGTTCCTGTTTTACCTTCTATGCATTTTGTCTTGTACCCACAGAGCCATGGGTTAGAGTTACTTTCTTTACTTATTCTTTACTATTACTCAGAGGTCATTTCGGGGGGGATC
>NW_015297505.1:0-287 GCF_001447785.1 Gekko japonicus | reverse complement strand
AGCAGGCATTACAAGAAGTATTTCCTGTATCTATAGGAAAAAAGGGGAGCCAAGGATATGGACTAAAGAAGCCTTCAAAATACTTTTTGGTGGCCAAAAGAGAAATTAGAAAATGCCCGTAGAGAGAAATGACGAAGAAAGCTAAAGAAAGAGTAAGACAGATGGGGGAAAAAACCAAAAAGTGTAGCAGAAAATTGAGGTTTGATTTAACGACACTTAGATGCCAACCTAGGGAAATAGAACTTTTTGAATACAAAGAGATGAGGCATCTAAGAGCGATTGTTTTG
>NW_015297504.1:0-287 GCF_001447785.1 Gekko japonicus | reverse complement strand
CCTTGCAGTGAAAAAGGAATAAAAGAGAGCGGGGATTGGATTGTGAGCCAGCCAGCAACACACATGGAGTGGGTTCCAAACTGATATGGGATGGAACCTACAGGTGGGGTGGAATCAAGAGGGCAAAAGTGAGAGAGCGAACTGTGTCTCAATTCTCCTTAAGTACCCAAATTGTGACCTGAGGCAGGAAATGTAGACAAAAAGAATGAGATCTTAGGATGAATGGGACAAAGGAATGACCATTGGACAATTTAAGGTTGATGGGCAGCAGGGAGTGACACCTCTTG
>NW_015297503.1:0-287 GCF_001447785.1 Gekko japonicus | reverse complement strand
TGATTGGAAGCAACACAGTGGTGGAGGCCAAAGGCAGACGGGTTCGCGGGAGGCTTTACCCGTGGGGCATCGTGGAAGGTAACTGAGAGCTCATTCCCATTCCCGGCTTGTGGCTTGGTGCAGGTGTCTTGCAGCAGAAATGTGAGCTTTGCCCACAAGTTGCAGGGGGCAGAAGGATGGACTGCATTTTGTTCTCAAGATTCTCAGGGCCTTCCGAGAGGATTCTGAGAGCAAATTATGGGCTGCTTGGGGGATGGGAAAGTGGCGAGAGATCTGCTCCATTTACC
>NW_015297502.1:0-287 GCF_001447785.1 Gekko japonicus | reverse complement strand
GGCCGCATACCATTGTGGAAAATAGGATGTTTTGAAAAGTAGATTGTCTTGATTTTTCAGATGGCTTTCCATCAAGAAGGCTATGTCTGGTTTGTGAGATTTTAAATAGTTATATATCCTCCTTGCCTTAATGGCATTATTAACTCCTCTGCAATTAAGCGATACCGCTGTGATGTTTTTAGCCATAATAAAACTTTAAGGTGCTATGTATGCTTCCAGTATTAAGAACCCATAGCTGATATGTATTGGAAAATAAAATACATTTACTTTGTCTAAATAAAACTGGT
>NW_015297501.1:0-287 GCF_001447785.1 Gekko japonicus | reverse complement strand
AAACTATGGCCAGCCAATCCATGCAGAAAAAAATTAGCCTGAGTTGAACCAAGTATCTTCCTCCATACAAAGTAACATTTGAAAATCTATTTTACCTATATTCAGCTTTGGGGGAGGGGTGTTTGTTCTGGCAAAAATCATGAATTTAATTTCCAAGCACACAGCAGTACAGCACTGGCACTACAACTATTTGCTTTTCGAAAAAAAGAGAAGTGAGTCGGCGAAAGCCTTTCCATTCAAGCAGAGTCTTTCACTTACAGTTCCTTTAAGTGCATCCACTTCACAGG
>NW_015297500.1:0-287 GCF_001447785.1 Gekko japonicus | reverse complement strand
CCACTGTATGCTCACTCAGTGATGGCTAAAGTGTACATCTTATCATTGTATCAGGACTGTATGGGCAGAAAGACAGACCCATGGGTAGGCAAGCCCTGGCTACACAGAATTTTACACAAAAGCGTTTTGAAAATAAAGCAGAAATCTATTGCTAGTTGGAGCAGCAGAGTTGATTGTTTTTTTAGTCTGAGATAGAGATTGTCTGATCATGTAGGATATGGAGGTTTAGTATACTTATGATGCCAGGCTTTTCTTTTCAACTCTGTAATATTCTTCCAGTTGTTGAT
>NW_015297499.1:0-287 GCF_001447785.1 Gekko japonicus | reverse complement strand
CCTTTACAGTTCACTGAGGCACTGATGGTGAGAAGGGGACCAGGAAAGAAGAGTCTTGACTGATCCTATACATGCCTGACACAGGCATTCCTTTGCACAGCGAGCATTTCTCCCAATAATGACATTGATTCAGGGGCCTAAGAGTGCATATTTTCCTCAGCTATTTAGGCCTTCTAGGACTACGTGCATGGTAGAGAAGAACTACATTTTATTGGGGGAGATAAAGACAGAATCCAGTGCTTTGCCCCTTTCTCAATGATAGGTAATTTTCTTCCCCTGAAGTTCAG
>NW_015297498.1:0-287 GCF_001447785.1 Gekko japonicus | reverse complement strand
GGTTCCTCCTGTTTTGAAGAGTGGACGCTCATAGACACACCAATGTCTGTATTTAGCTAGTCTAGTATTAACCAGAAAATGTACTGATTGGTCACTGAGCACCAACAGGAATTCAAACGGATTGAATGGCACAAAGGAAATATAGTCCTAATGGAGTCACCGTAATTAATTCTGGTATAAAACAAAATTGGTTTTCACTCTTTTTTTCCAATGCAAAGGTTTCCACAACCACCTTGTTGTAGGTTAAACTCTAGATTAACTCCCAGGCATCCAGGTGTCCAGAAAGC
>NW_015297497.1:0-288 GCF_001447785.1 Gekko japonicus | reverse complement strand
CTCCATACAAATGTGGGACTTGAGCAGTGCACTAAGGACAGCATTTGATGAGAGTATAGGAGAGTTTAGTATGGTGTCAGAATTAGGTCATTTTGCACCACAAAGGTGCAAACACCAAGTGTCCTTCCTGCTTTCTACTGAGAATTGCAGATAATGCTTGGGGGGGGGGGAGAGTTGCTGATCTGGAAACCAGTCCAAGAAGAGGTGTTCATCACTATAACTCACTACAACTGATGTGTCTGAAAACATTGATGGAAAACACATATTACAAACAAAAGTACTTAAAAA
>NW_015297496.1:0-288 GCF_001447785.1 Gekko japonicus | reverse complement strand
GTATTGGTAGAGATAAGCAAAATTGTCTCTGAGGCAAACTCATCTGTTACCCTTACCAATCATCTCATTTTGGAACCTGCTATTATTCTCTGAATGGGTCACAAGTGGCACTGGCATGCACACCAGAATGTTTCCCATGCGAGACCAATCTTGATGTTGACAATCTGTCAGGACACAGACTGGTAGATTCCAGCAGGTTACGGTTGGAGTACAGATATGGCTCCTGGTGACTGACTAATGGAAATGAATTCTGGACTATATTGGTCTGATTCCACCAGTCATTGTTTA
>NW_015297495.1:0-288 GCF_001447785.1 Gekko japonicus | reverse complement strand
ACCAAACTGGCTCTCCAGTTTGAATGATGTGAGGCTACTTCGGGGTCCCCATTGGAGAGGAAGATGGGGTTCAAATGTAATAAATAAATGGGGGGGGATGCAAGGTGCTTTAAGGGATGACAGAGCCCCAGTTCTTTCATCTAGGGCTCGCAGGTCCCTGAAACCGCCCTCTTCCCCTCAGGTCGCCTCGCAGCATCGCTGTTTCTCCAGAGCTCTGATTATCCAAACACTCCGGAGCAGCGACTGATTGCAAAGTGCGCTCCATCACCGTCTGTCTGATTCTTTCAT
>NW_015297494.1:0-288 GCF_001447785.1 Gekko japonicus | reverse complement strand
AAAAGGCCTGTAGGGGAAGCCCCAATTTGAATTGGGATATTAGCATATGAGGAGCGACGATCTACCGATCTACTGATAGGCGGTAGATTCAGGAGGGACAAGAGGAATTATGGCAGGAGGACACAAGCAGGTGGGCAGGGAGGGGCAAGTGGGGGGGGAAGGCAAGTAAAGGAAGGGAGGGCCCTCACCCAGGCATTCTCTGCCCAGGACCCCTCCCCAGAACCTGGAGTCGGCCCTGATCCAAATAAAGGGAAATGGCCAGGCGGGTTGCCAGCCTCCAGGTGGGAC
>NW_015297493.1:0-288 GCF_001447785.1 Gekko japonicus | reverse complement strand
TAGCTTCTGAGATCTGATAAGATTGTGTCAGCCTGGACCATCCAAGTCAGGACTCAATGAAATTACTCCTGATGCTCCAGAAAGGTAGTTGTGTTCATCTGCAGCAGACAAAATAATAAAGGTCACACTAATTTCATTGGTCTTAAAGGTGCAATGAGACATTGCAACTCCTAGAGGACATTATGAAGATACACACAGGAGTTCTGTGCCTCTCGGACTTGCATGAGGAGAGGATTTTTAAGCTTCCCCACATCCCTGCACTGTTTTCCTGACCAGAAATGTCATTAG
>NW_015297492.1:0-288 GCF_001447785.1 Gekko japonicus | reverse complement strand
GGCAGCCATGGTAACTCCTAATTCACTCCTCCCTATTCAGCTGTGGCCACACCCACAGGAACCCAAACAGCTCAGGATACCGATCAAGTGCACACTCAAGCAGCACCTGCCATGCTGACATTGCCTTTCCCTAGCACCCAAAGACATCCCAGCCCTCCCTACAAATGATTTCAGGAGGTTGCCCCACAACTCCAGAGATAGTGCGCATGGCATTGTATGCTCTCTTGACAGTTCCCTGCCATGTGGACTTACAGCAAGCTGGTGATGGGAAAAGCACAGAGAGGGCAC
>NW_015297491.1:0-288 GCF_001447785.1 Gekko japonicus | reverse complement strand
GGAAAATAAACTCATTCTTGCAGCACAATGTCGCTTCTGATAAATACCACAAATGGTGTCATATTGCTAGCATGACATTGATGTGGGAGTCTAGGATTTTGGCAAAACTGTATAGTAAAACTAGACTTTTGCTCAAATCCTAGCGTGTTCCAATAACATCATGCCATTGACTTGACATCACTTTCAGGCAACAAATAAGGACATCTGGAGACCTGGCCTCCCTGTGCTCACCAGCTGCAAGAAGGGAGCTGATTTTTCATCAGGCAGTTTGGTTGCTCATGACATCCA
>NW_015297490.1:0-288 GCF_001447785.1 Gekko japonicus | reverse complement strand
TTCTTAAATCAGGGAATCTTCAATCTTATGCAACATGCAAAGGAAGGAGGGGAGAAGCCTGCGAACCTGCAGACCTCCTGGCCGTTTCTTAGCACAGATGAATGATGGCTTGTTTGTGACGTTCGAACATAGTCACTGTCTTCCAGAAGATGTTGTCTCAGTCGGTTTATGAAACCTTAAATTGAAAGGCATACTGCCAGAATCTGAAACACTGACAGTGTCAGGTAATAATTTACATTTTGATGGGAAAAGATGACAAGATCTGACATTCTAGAGTCTACTAGGCTT
>NW_015297489.1:0-288 GCF_001447785.1 Gekko japonicus | reverse complement strand
CGGATTGTTGAAATGGGGCATCCGTGGTCCATTCAAACAACACACCTGAGATCTGGCAGCAACATCAACAGTGCAGTCAGGTGAGTTTAGACTCGAGTGATTTCATGGGCCCTTGGATGGTAATGAACACTTGAAAGCTAAAGCCTCCTCAGAATGTGATCCAGAACTTCTGCCCCAAAGTCCAGCTCTGATGTCATCGCTGACCAAGATGGAGTTGGGGTGGGTAGGGGGCAAACACGAACCAAAATGGAGGCAGCCTTCCAGCACTTTCTGCCGCAAGAGAATCCA
>NW_015297488.1:0-288 GCF_001447785.1 Gekko japonicus | reverse complement strand
TATATATCCTGTGAAACAAACAAACAAACAAACATCAAATGCTAGGCACAAATCCTCATCTCTAACATTGTAATATCAGATGGGATAAATAGTGTGGTGCAAATGACTCTCATCAAACCATTTAGCCACAGCAGATTTCAGAAGTTAATTTCCTTTTTCAGTACTATCATTAAGCACCAACTTAATTTAATGAATGGTGTCTGTATTTATCTAGGACTCATTCTCTCAGACCCTGTCTCCAACCTCTGCATGTTCATCCTGCTGTTGATTTTAAAGGAAGAATTTGAC
>NW_015297487.1:0-288 GCF_001447785.1 Gekko japonicus | reverse complement strand
ATGGAGCCAACAGCGGTGGTTTGACAGTGCAAAAATGGCACCAGGAAGGGGTGGAAGCTACGTCTATCTGTGCACTGTGATTGCAAGCAGGAAATGGATGAGTCGGGGAGGTACAAAACTCCCACTGAATGTCTATCGCAATGTCCCCATGTCATCTACCAACCAACATGAGGACTTTGTAATGTGTGAAGTCACCCTTCCTGAGCAGCCTGGAATTTGTTTTTACAGTGATGTCTGCAATTATACTTATTATTATTACTACTCAGAGCTATTTTGGGGCAGGAACGC
>NW_015297486.1:0-288 GCF_001447785.1 Gekko japonicus | reverse complement strand
CTGGCCCATTTGTGATAACTCTGCCATCTATATTCAGGGCTTCCTCCTCAGACACAGTCTGTGGAGAGTGTGTGTGGAGAGGGGTCATTTCCCTCTTTGTCTGGAGCAGATTAATGAAAAGCCTTTTCCACTATGAAAAACCTACTTCGAGGGCTGTCCTGAGAGGCCTTGACAGATAACAGGTTATAGAAACTCCCTTCAGGAAAAGATAAAGGACATGCGGATAAGAAAGGCTAATGAGAGGGAGTACCCCTTCCTTCCAGAAAGGAGTCAGCATTTTTTTTTTTT
>NW_015297485.1:0-288 GCF_001447785.1 Gekko japonicus | reverse complement strand
GTTACATTTACTGAAGAGTCGTCTTATTAATATGAATGGAACCACACCCTGCCGAATGGTTTGCACCTTCTTAAATAGAACGGAACCACACAAATATGTTTGGATTCTTGGAAAATACATCCCACTCTTTGGGAAACATTTCATACTTGCAGTGGGGGTCCTGTACACATCCCTCCCCTACTGTTAAACATCAAGGTGACATGGACATTAGGTGTACAGATCAGTATGCACATGTGGTTGATTTCAGCATCCCTTCCTCATTTTTGAGGCAGGATTGCCAACCTCCAG
>NW_015297484.1:0-288 GCF_001447785.1 Gekko japonicus | reverse complement strand
TGTGAAAAGCCCTCTTGAATAAATGTATTTATTTATTTGCCCACTCTCCCCTGCGCAACAGGCTCAGGGCGGGTGACAACATAATCAAACCTAAAGTGCAGCTGAAACAGAAAACAACCTTGAAAATCTATAAACTTAATAATTCATCCATTTACAAACGGTGCTAAAGCATCTCTAAAGCATTGGATGGTGTCTGCTGCATAATTAGAAATCCCAAGGGAATTCCGATTGCGGGTGGCCATAGATGGAACAGCGGGGCCCTCCCCCTCCCTGGCAGTCTTTAAGCAG
>NW_015297483.1:0-288 GCF_001447785.1 Gekko japonicus | reverse complement strand
ACCCAGGTCTCGAACTGCTCAACTACTGATCCTTTTACACCTTACATTCTGTTTTTTTTTTACTGGGGTAAAGACGTGAGCTGGCATGGCCCCAAGTCAAACTGGACTTCCGCCACAAACTCCAGTCACTTCCGACTTAGGGCGGCTCTCTGAATTAATGAATGTCCTCTTGTTAACTGCCTTGCTTAGGTCTTGTGATTGGAGTAGGGTTGCAAGCCTCCAGTTCCCAGCAGGGGTTCTCCCACTTTTGAGGGCTCCAATCGAGGTTTACAAGATTATGCATTGGGA
>NW_015297482.1:0-288 GCF_001447785.1 Gekko japonicus | reverse complement strand
ATGAGGTGATTGCTGTGCACAGCCAATCCTTCTCAGGGCTGCAGATCACAATGTCCAAGGATGTCATCACATGTTCAGGAATTTTGGGGTTTTCCTTTGGTCTCTGGGCCATGGAAGCATTCTGTCACTCTCCACATAATTAGGTTTATTGCTGCACATGGCCTGTCCTTTGTGGATATAGGACATTGGCAGCAAGTTTGAGTTGCTGCTGCATCCAGAGATGTTGTTGAATGTGTGGGGGTTGGGGGACCCCTTTGGTATTTTAGTATTGGTATCCACTTCTTTTAC
>NW_015297481.1:0-288 GCF_001447785.1 Gekko japonicus | reverse complement strand
TGCTCTGGAGCTACCATTTGCCCCTGTTGTTTGTTCTAGTGGGCATTTCAGTTTGAGGAAACGGCACAGGGGAGGCTTCAGCTTTTTCTTCCAGCCACAGTTCTAGTTGGAATTAGGGTTAGTGAGTCGTTTGTTTGGTGCTACCCTCTTGAATCATTCACAATTCCCATAGCTGAACGGGAAGGAGGACTGGGCTTCCTACATGTTTCCTGCTTGGAGGCGATCGTTTTGCCACAGGCGGACAAATGGCTACTGATAAGCCTGACCAAGGTGTTGACTCTCGAGTGC
>NW_015297480.1:0-288 GCF_001447785.1 Gekko japonicus | reverse complement strand
TAAATCTGTTTCTTCACATGTGCTGCAGTCACAATCCAAATTTACAACACTTATGTGGGAACTGAGGAGAACCCAGTTCAGATTTGACTGCTACAAAGGACATGGGGTGGGAACCAAGGACCCAGCTCTTGTACCCTTTAATGGTTCTCAGCAATTAAAAAATACATTGGAGCTGTGGCAAAAATCCCCCAACTCTCCCAGCAAAATAAAACGTTAGAAGAAATTACAGATACATGCAGTGTAGTTTTCATGTCTTCCAAGTGCAATCCTGAACAGAATTATACCCTT
>NW_015297479.1:0-288 GCF_001447785.1 Gekko japonicus | reverse complement strand
AAAGCTTTTTCTAAAAAGGAGAGATAAAAGTTACCTGTTTAATTTCTTTGTCGCAAGCTAATATTGAAGAGACAGGAGCAAAGATCAGGAATGGGCGGCAAGTTAAGGGTACACCCTCCTGGTCCCTCTTCCTTTGTCAAGGAAACCAGAAACATCGATTGCAAGGTGTCACGGTTTGATACATGGAAATGACGGCAAGAAGATATACACTGTTTTTATAAGGGTATGAAACTACATGAGGAGAGCAGATCAGCAAAAAAAGAGGAAAGTAATTATGGCAATTGAAAA
>NW_015297478.1:0-288 GCF_001447785.1 Gekko japonicus | reverse complement strand
TCTCCAGGCTCAGTCCATGGAGGCGTTGAAGACTAGGCTTTGAGCCAGCCAGGATTTTGCCAGTTTGGCCGACAAATGTTAATTCTGGCATCTAAAAACGACTGGTGTCTGAAGGACGGCGCTCTCCCGATTCTGGCCAGCTGTCTGCTTAAAACAGCCAGTGTTTCCTCCCCAGACCAGTGGTTGGGGTTGTACTCTGCTCTTTGGCCCCAAATGCTCTGCCAAGGAAGGGCAAATTCTGCAGCCAGCATAGGTCATGTCCAGGGCTCCCTCTAAGCTGAGTTAGTG
>NW_015297477.1:0-288 GCF_001447785.1 Gekko japonicus | reverse complement strand
TGAGCTTTGGCTCAGCCTAAGGATATTGGGCCCTACTGAGCCCCACGCTGAGCAGTGCTCTGCTTTGTCTTGCTCCAGAACTGTCTCTGCTACAGGTTAGGTTTTCCAGATTTGCCTAGTTACTTGTTAGCTGGAAGCAAATGTTGTTTAGAAGGGGGCTGCACGAGTGTCACAGGCATCTGCTGGATAGCCCCCATTTCATCGCCAGGAATTTGTGACACCCTTCTCTCCTGCTTGCAATACATACACCATTTTGTCTTTGTTCTAAAAGAAAGAATTTATTATGGT
>NW_015297476.1:0-288 GCF_001447785.1 Gekko japonicus | reverse complement strand
CTTTCTCACTGAAATTCAAGGTGGATTATGGAGTGTAAAGCTATGCAATGAATCTGATTAAATGTATAATCAAAAACCTGATAGGACTAGGAAATGCAGGAAGTTGAAAAGAAGCTGTCATCTGAACAAAACATAATTATTAAACACAACATGACAAACAATTCAGAATGTGGTACGACATCAGCAGAAATACAGCGCATTTTCCAATCTGTTATGATGCAGCTCTATTTCTTTTATTTAAAATGCCCACTTGAATAGTTCTGTTATGCATAGTTTATGGAAAGCCAG
>NW_015297475.1:0-288 GCF_001447785.1 Gekko japonicus | reverse complement strand
CCCACCTCACCTCTGAAGGCAGGGGCACATAGAGCAGGGCTTCAGAAGAGGTTCGTAGCCGGAAGCTGGCAACCCTAATTCTACAAACTGTTAGATAGTATACCTGGATAAGATGTTATTTATATTCAGTGTGTTTCAGTGTACTAAACTGAAGCTAACCAAATGTCCTACTGCGCTTTGAGGAAAGAATAGCAAACCTTTAAAATTAGGGAACATTGCACACATTAAAATGTGCCGAAAGGACCACTTGTAGCTCAAGAAACGATGCAGCTCTTCTTGAAAAAACGA
>NW_015297474.1:0-288 GCF_001447785.1 Gekko japonicus | reverse complement strand
TGTCCCTCATTAATGGGATGTTCCCACAACCCTCTCTGTGTCTCAAGTAAACTTCCTCTGGCATTCCAAACTGCTGTTTGTCCAGTTTGATGGTGAGACCCACCCCTAGGATGGTACCTAACATCCCTGCTACATGCTTCAAATGTGAATCCAAGTCCTTGCAAAAAGTCATGATGTAATCAGTGGAAGCCACTGCAAATTCTGACATGCTCCCATCCCACAAGTTATTCACCAGCTTCAGAAAAGATGTGTTCCTAAGAGGTGGCAGCCACAAGCATAGACAGCTTC
>NW_015297473.1:0-288 GCF_001447785.1 Gekko japonicus | reverse complement strand
CCTTAAAAACAGTTAAAAATACAATCAATATAAAATTATTACAATAACTGTTGATCTGTTAGTTTATTTCCCCTGTGTCACTTTTTTCTACCCTTTCCCCCGTCTTTTTTATTTCATGTATAAAAACTTATATAAAAATTGAATTAACAAACCCCCTTAGGTGTCTAGTTAGCTTTCCTATAACAGGCAATTTAACTCCTCGCCAGAGTACAGTACAGAGTACAGAGTACAGTAACACTGTAGGTTTGTTTTCGGTATACTCAGGAGTCGTTTCATAGAAAAAGAGCT
>NW_015297472.1:0-288 GCF_001447785.1 Gekko japonicus | reverse complement strand
TGTGCTGGGTTTATATATGTAATTCAGAATTATTGGTAAAGCCATAGTAAAACTCTGTAAAGCGTAACCCATTAACCAGTCCTTTGTTACCTGCTACTGTATGTTTGACTTTTTTTTTAATGCAATTTTATTTAACTGGCTATGGGAAAGTGAACCAGGATGCCGACAGTTCAGTCCCTTCTGTCTTTTCTGTGTCCACATTGGAAGGTAGGATTCTTCCACAGCAGAAGGCTGGACATGCAAACACTACTTTCTTTTTCTACTCCTCTGACCTGCAGGTCTTGAGTA
>NW_015297471.1:0-288 GCF_001447785.1 Gekko japonicus | reverse complement strand
CCAAAAAAAAAGGAAAGTCTTGGAAAGTTGTGGGTGTGATTCTAATTCCAGTGGCTCCTGGTGTCCCCAACTTCAAGCATGATGGACTGAGTTCATCTTGGACCACAGAGTAGTCAGTACCACCCAGCCACAGCATTAATTTCTTGCCAGAATGGGCGGATAGAAAGCCAGAAAATGTTTCATTTGGGTCATCTTGCCTTGAGCGCCCTTAGCACAAACTTTCACCAAGGTGTCTCTCAAATGGTAACTGGATTTGTAATAGATTCACATTCATGTGGTGTGGAAGTT
>NW_015297470.1:0-288 GCF_001447785.1 Gekko japonicus | reverse complement strand
TAGCACAGACAAGAGATTTTTAAAAGTTCTTGCTAGACTAACACTATTGAATCTTTGCTCATAGGATGTCTGAAATCAGTGGAGACTCATTGTCTAAATTATTACTTCCATCTGCCTATTATATGAATCTGTTGTATCTTAAGCCAAGCCTTTGGTACATCTCGTTCAGTATTCTCTTCTCTGACTGGTGGTGGCTCTCCAGTGTCTTAAGCTTCCCAACAAATTTCCTCTAATTACCAAGCACTGAATTTGGCACCCACAAAGCACCAAGTCACAGCGGCCCTGCCA
>NW_015297469.1:0-288 GCF_001447785.1 Gekko japonicus | reverse complement strand
AAATAAATAAATAAATAAATAATCCCTGGGCCTCTCGGCAGCCATTGTCTCCTGGCCTGATCCTCATTCTGGCCTTCCTAACAATATTATTTATGCCATTCTCACTGAAATTCAAGGAAGTTTACAAAATACAAAAACAATTCAATCAGGCAGCAGAATGAGAAAACCAAGCAAACAAAAAACAGTGTAAGATCAGAAGGACCATAAATAAACAAAGTAGAAAAGAGATCACAAAAATAGAAACCAAAATGTAAGATAAATACATACAATAGATGGAGCAGTAGACTC
>NW_015297468.1:0-288 GCF_001447785.1 Gekko japonicus | reverse complement strand
GCTAAGTTTGTAGAAAGATGCCTCACGCAGTGGTAAAAGTCTGGGGAAAAACCTTGTTGGCGAGTGAGCAGGTGTCAGAGAATGGTGAGGAGAGAGCAGCCTGGACGCACAGGAGGAATCCCGAGAAAGCAGCCCAAGACAAGAGAAGCTGCTGGCTCTGGGAGATCAGGTTCAAATCCTCGCACTGCCAAGAGGCTTGCTGGGGGCGACTGTGGACCCAGCCATATTTTCTCAGCTTAACTTGCCATCCAGGGTCGTTGGTAGTGGTTAAGTGCACGGATTCTAATC
>NW_015297467.1:0-288 GCF_001447785.1 Gekko japonicus | reverse complement strand
TTAACCTAAGCACATACCTTCTAACATCTCTCTTCACAACCCTTCCTTTTATATCACCCTCCTTTATTTATTAATTTTCTTTTAACAGTTTTTACGGAGGTTTACCAATTTTTTAGTATATGACTATTAAATCTTTGAACTATTAACTCTCTCTTTCAAGACTATACCAAGGCTTTACATTCCTTTAACTCTCTTTACGTTTATTCAAACTTCATTATCCTGTACCCCCAAATCGTGTTAATACCCCAATTGCTTATTCCTACTACTTCCAAATTCATTAACAAACAC
>NW_015297466.1:0-288 GCF_001447785.1 Gekko japonicus | reverse complement strand
GTCTTTCGAAACCGGGACCGACAACTGGCAAGGCTTGCCAAAAAAAAAAAAAAACTGCTTAAAAACTTGGCAGTCGCAGAGAATAAGTTCTTTCTCCTCCCCCCATGCAATGACTGAGCAGCAGCCATTAGCTTTGCATTTTGTTTTCTGTTGATGAGAAGAGTTTGATTTCCAGTTTCCTCTTAAAAAAAAAAGGGCACACCCGTTTCTAGGACCAGGTCCTATGTTCTCTGCAAGAGAGGGTGATTCTGCATCGGCGTTTCCCTCCGTTGTTTTACCAGACCCACA
>NW_015297465.1:0-288 GCF_001447785.1 Gekko japonicus | reverse complement strand
CCTTTCACGCTGGGGACAGAAACTTCCACACTTAGTGTACCTTCAAAGGGGCTTGGCTCTGTGTTTTCACTCCAAAAATTCAGTGTGGGTTTTTTAGCACCTTTGCAGATCCCTTTTGTCTAATCTGTCTCCCTTCCACCTCTTCCCTGCTGTTTGTGCATGGTCTCCAAAACACCTTTGATGCGATGTTCCCTGTTGCTGCGTTACAGAACTGCTTCTTTCCTTAATCAGAGCCGCTGATGAGATCCAGCAATGGAGTCTGCTGTCCTCGGAGGTCTGACATAAGAA
>NW_015297464.1:0-288 GCF_001447785.1 Gekko japonicus | reverse complement strand
TTTACAGGGTTCGAGTTATGCTCCCCCCCAGAAGGTGCCCCCAGGAAAGTTCGGAATTCCGAGTTCAAAGTTCCGAGAATGGCATTCCAAGATCCAAATACCAAGAATGGAAATCTGCCTTCAGAGTTCCAAGAATGAATTTCTGAGTTCCAAATTACGAGAACAGAGTTCTGAGATCTAAATTCCGAAAACGAAGTTTCGTATTCCGAGTTCTGCGATTGGAGTTCCAAGCTCCAATTTCTGAGAATGGAATTCCAACTTCAAAGTTCCGAGAATGGAGTTCTGAGT
>NW_015297463.1:0-288 GCF_001447785.1 Gekko japonicus | reverse complement strand
CCAGCACCAAGCCATGATGATCTCATACAGCGGCAATAGGGAGGCCACTTGGTAGATATGGAGATACTCTGAACTATGGAAGATGTGCCTATATGAGCTTCTCTTGGTTACATTACACCACACATGCTTTGAGACGCTTGTACATCAACAAGTAGACGCTGTTTCTTTTGTTCTGGGGTGGCAGATAAAGAAAACCAATAAAAAGTTTTCCAGCTGTGGTAGATTTGCTTGCAAAACTCACAGCAGCACTGAAGTGAATTGTCATGATAGGCTTGCCAAGTCCCCCCG
>NW_015297462.1:0-288 GCF_001447785.1 Gekko japonicus | reverse complement strand
CAAAGATTCATCTGAATAGATGGGATTTTCTTTACTGGGAAATATTTATTCCTTGGCTTCACCACTCACCAAAATCTTTGACTATCCTGAAGACGTGAGGTGCAAAGCAGTTTCTGCCAAGTTGAAATGGACCCCCCCCCCTTTTACACAGATATATCAGCAAAATGGGTTTTTAAAGAAAAAATATTGTTATAGAAATTTCTGAGCATTTAATCTTCAGAACTTGGTTAAACACAATACTTTAGCTTTCTTTAAATTTTGACAACCAGTGTTGAACCAAAAGGGGCC
>NW_015297461.1:0-288 GCF_001447785.1 Gekko japonicus | reverse complement strand
ATCATAAGGGCCGTGAGATGTTCCGGTGAAACGTTCGTCAGTGGCGGCTCCTAATCGAATTGTATCTAACTTATACTTACTATTATATTTGGGATAAAGCACACTTATAACCTTGATAATTATATGAGTTTATTTCTTTATTTTACATATTTTTGCACAGTACAACCTTGTTTAACTTAACTATTCATAGCCATGTCCCCTGTTTACATAACTCAGACTAGTGCGGCTGCTTGGCGATATAATTTGATATTTGATCTGGGCCTGATAAATCACCAGGCCCAGATGGCA
>NW_015297460.1:0-288 GCF_001447785.1 Gekko japonicus | reverse complement strand
CACCTGATATGGGCAATTACAATTTCATGTGAATTGGACAGTGGGTGGATTTTCCACATTCATACAGCTTCCATACATGGGTGGATTTTCAATGTGTGTACAGCCTCCATATATGGTTCTCCTGTATGGGAGATAACGCATGCATAAAAAATACATGCATTGCCCGATCCACACAAAGCAGTGACTGCATGTATTAGGTGCTTTGTGGGAAACACACACTTCTGATATGCATGGTTAGTATGCTCCCTGTTCATGTGGACGTAATGTCCGAAGAGGGTTCGTGTGGAC
>NW_015297459.1:0-288 GCF_001447785.1 Gekko japonicus | reverse complement strand
GACTTGTTGCTGGTTAAAGTCCAGCTAGAAGGACCCATGTACTTGATGTACAGGAGTTTCCTATGTTCAGACAACAGTAGTCAGATGCTGCACATCTACATCAGAATGGCTGTGGCTCAGCGTTGCCATTCTAGCAGGTTGCCAGCTAAGTCCCTGGCATCTCGGGGGAGCAGGTAGTGGAATAGATTTTTCTCTGCCAGAGTTCCTGGAGAGCTGCTGCCGGGCAGAGAAGACATATCCGAGCTGGACGGTCTCTGTTGGCAAAAGGGATCTCAGCCAACCTTATTT
>NW_015297458.1:0-288 GCF_001447785.1 Gekko japonicus | reverse complement strand
GTTAGGCAGGGTCCATCAGATAAAGATGGGCTTATTAACCACAGTTAGTCTTAGGTATGGTTTTTGTGTGATGTGCAGGATAGAAACCCTGGCTTGCTCCCTTGCACTACCTTCCCTGGCTGCAGAGTGAAGGTGATGAAACCAGTTTTCGTGGCGGTTTACTAGGGGTTGAGTGCTGATCTGTGAGCTGAATCCTGGGCTCACAAACTAACCATAGTTAGAGTAAATCTTGGTTCTATGTGGATCGGCTTGAATGTACCGGGAGCCACCTGATTTGACTCTTGACTA
>NW_015297457.1:0-288 GCF_001447785.1 Gekko japonicus | reverse complement strand
CCATCTATCTGTGGCAGTCAGAATTTCTCAGAAAATAAAGTTATTTGCCTCAAAATAGGACACCAGCTACAAGATGATCATGAGAGTTGTGGTGTCAAATGTTGAGGGGAATTGGAACATGCTGACCTATTGTTGTCTATGGGAGGCACAACTCATAAGAAAATAAAGCTAGCCATTTCTAAATTGGGCCTTCAGGATGATGGTTAGGCATTCAATGCAAGAAATGAAGGGAATCAGACCATCCAAGTACAGATTATCTCCCAAACATCTCTATGTTATTTGCAATGA
>NW_015297456.1:0-288 GCF_001447785.1 Gekko japonicus | reverse complement strand
TTGTCTCTTGTGGGCCTCTACACTTGTTGGCTGATTCTTCTTGGCTACATCAATTCTCTTCTGCTCCACTGCAGCTCCGCAGCCTTTGGCAAGTTTGCAAATGTGGCTGGTTTGCCGCTTCTGTGCATAACCTTTGTCGTGCTTCTGTATCGCCGGAAGCCTCCCTCCTACTCCCCGGCACTTGGCTTTGGGATTCCGTTCCCCTCCTCCTTCCTCATTACCTTGGAAAATACAGCTGCTTTTCCTTTCATAAAAGCATCCTGGCCGTGTAATTATAACTCACTTTAA
>NW_015297455.1:0-288 GCF_001447785.1 Gekko japonicus | reverse complement strand
AGAGAGAGAGAGAGAGAGAGAATCTGTGAATGTTCAGTTAACTTCTGCATGGAGTGTACACACACATGCATAGGGCTATTGCGATCAGGAATTCTGGAAAAGTGAGCTCTTCCCGCTCAGATTTGTTGTCTGTACAGGGATCAGGAATCCAAGCACTTTAACCCCTTCTTTCCCAGTGTGAAGAGCAATGGATCTCCCACAGTGTTCTCTCCCATACCAATCTCCACTGCTTGTTCCCATTTATCTAGTCTACAGTTGTGTATAAGCAGGGCTTTTTTTTGTAGAAAA
>NW_015297454.1:0-288 GCF_001447785.1 Gekko japonicus | reverse complement strand
CAGGACTCCGCAGCTCAGAGGGAGCATTGTTGCCCAAGACCCAAGTTGAGTAGCTCTGCAGTGCGGTGAGAGCCAGCTATGCAGAGGCCACTCAGTCCAGACTCAGCCAGTAGCACGGACTGGGCTGGGTGCCTCTGGTGGTTAGGGTGGAAGGAGACAATCAGTGAGCCAAGAATGGCCATTGTTGCTGCTGAAAGGCCCGCGCTAAGAGACTCTTGTAATGCTGGTAGAGCTGCAAGGCTTGGATCTGCTTCTTCCTGGTAGCCAGAGACCCACCAGGAACTTTCC
>NW_015297453.1:0-288 GCF_001447785.1 Gekko japonicus | reverse complement strand
TTTTTTTTAAAATAGTAGGGGATTATGTTGACTGTAGAATGTATCACTGGGTGTCAGTGGATAGACTGAAGGAGAGGGGAGGCTGCTCTCTATCCAATATATCAGAGGAACTAGGCACTAATGTTAATTGTAAGGAGTCTGCTACTGTGAAAGTAATTCCAAATGGATTTTGTTTGGGTGTGTGTGTGTGAAGAAGTACAAAGAGTATACTCAGCATTTCACAAACTCTAGCCTCTGTTCCAAGTCATAGGCATGGAAAAATAGCTTGTTGTGGTACCTTCTTGACAT
>NW_015297452.1:0-288 GCF_001447785.1 Gekko japonicus | reverse complement strand
CTACACCAAACTGGCTCTCAAATGGGGAACGGGAACAAAGTTTCCAGTTTCTCTACCGTTTCCTTTCAAAAACCCACTCGAGGATTACATGCTGCCTCAGGGCATCCTCTCCCCCCCCCTCCCGCAAAGCAGTTTCCTTCTGGACGAAAACAGTATTTATTATTTATTTCACCGTTGCTGTCCTTTTCTTTTTTAATTATTTTTTAAATTTTTGTATAAGAGCAATTAACATTCAAAACATTTAACAATTAACAGCCACAGAACAAGGCTTAGCTATACAGTAACACT
>NW_015297451.1:0-288 GCF_001447785.1 Gekko japonicus | reverse complement strand
GGATGGGTGTGGCATGCATGTTCTGTCACACCCTTGAAGTCAGCGAGTGACCAGGCGGCTGCATTTTGTACCACTGAAGTTTCAGAGTTGACCTCAAGGGAAGACCCATGTACAGTGCATTACAGCAGTCTAGCCTTGAGGTAACCAAGTGGCCAGATTGACCATGTCAAGGCAGGAGGCCAACTGCTAGGCTAAGCGAAGCTGATAGTAATTCTCCCGTATTGGTCTAGTATAATCTCCTAGGCTGTTAGCTGAATCAGAGTGTGTCAGCTGGACCCCATCAGAACT
>NW_015297450.1:0-288 GCF_001447785.1 Gekko japonicus | reverse complement strand
TGGGCACATCAGCACCCTGCTAGTGGTCACAGTCCTAGCTGGGGAAACCCAGAAACTTCGCAGCCTTTCAGACCACGCTCTATTCTTCCCGCAAGCAATTTGGCAGGATGACGTTGGATATTCCTGAGCTGCAGCTATGTGAGACCGTAGTGCTCTGCCCTATTTTTGTGGGATTTGAACTTAGACATTGGCTTAGTATCAAACTTTTTGGATTCGCTTGGAATCAGCAGTGCCTTATCATAATCATAAGAGATTTCAGCAGCAGCCCTAATAGCCCAGGCTGGCCTG
>NW_015297449.1:0-288 GCF_001447785.1 Gekko japonicus | reverse complement strand
TTTGCCACGACTCCCTCCCTCTTCAAACTACCCGTCTGAACTCGACCATAGAGTTGCATTTTAGAGCAAACTGTGCATCGAGTTCCAGCCTGAGCAGCACAGAATGGGCTTGGATCATTGTTTCCTCTGATTGACAAAGAGAAGTATTTGGCCTCCCATGTTCTTGTTATTGCTCCCCCCCCTTTTTTTTGTATCTTTTTCCCATGGGGAGAACTTGTGCACAAGCAGCATTTGTTTGCTGGGTTCTTTTTATTCCTCTTTTTCTTATTTTTAAAATGAAGTATTTTT
>NW_015297448.1:0-288 GCF_001447785.1 Gekko japonicus | reverse complement strand
GTTATCAGACTGGTGGTTCATCCGGTCAGGCTGGATATCAGGGAGGCATATGACATATGCATCTATCTAATAGTAGACTTTCAACACCGTTTTATTTTTAATACAAAGATTACATACATGCACACACACAATGAGTTTTCAGTCAAACATAAAGAAGAGACTTCCCAGTCCAAATATATTCCAATAGTGATAATACATTATACAACCCACATAAAATATTGTTATATAAATGTTTTGAAATCTCATCCTTAACATTAAAAATCTAGTAGGTCTGAAGCAGTAAAACAA
>NW_015297447.1:0-288 GCF_001447785.1 Gekko japonicus | reverse complement strand
GAGAAGCCACTGCTTCTGGATCAGTGCACTGTCCTTTGGTAGACCTATCAAGCTGACAGCTGGAGCACAAGGCCGGCCACACATGAGTGCCCGGGAAGAGTGTCTCTGGATGTTATCCTTGTGTATGTCGACAAAACAGGAGTACGGCAGCCCAGAAAGCAAGTTAACAAAGCCAGGCCGAGCTTGTTTCTGCTGCAGTGAGGGACTCCTTGGCTGAATCCAGTGTGAGAGCCAACGTGGTGTAGTCGCTACAGTGTCAGGCTAGGCTCTGGGAGACCCGGGTTCGAA
>NW_015297446.1:0-288 GCF_001447785.1 Gekko japonicus | reverse complement strand
AGAAGGGAACCCTTTTGGCCACCCACGAAAGACTACAGTGGGGATTGTCGGACCTTCCTGGTCATAAGCCATGTGTGTGGAGGCTGTAGCAGTGAGGGGAACTGTGCAAGATGGAGGGGGGAAACTGGCTGAATCCAACCCAGTAGTGAACTATGGTTTGTTGCAAAGCCAGAAATATCTGATTGACTGATTGTGCCTGTGGGGAAGAGGGAGTGTGTGAGCCTGAATTTGTCCCAGGACTGTTTAGGTAGAGGCAAGAAGGGTTGCCAGTGCTGGGTTGGAAAATAC
>NW_015297445.1:0-288 GCF_001447785.1 Gekko japonicus | reverse complement strand
ATACCATCCTTGCATCTGGTAGATTACCACCATCTTGGAATGCTGCTTCTATCATAGTAATTCCGAAATCAGGCAAAGATAATTCAAATCCAACCTCCTTTCGTCCCATTTCACTTTTGAACCAAGACTATAAAATATTTATGGCAACACTTGCTAAAAGATTAAATTCCTTCATAACTCAATATGTTAATCAGGATCAGTCCAGATTCATGCCTGGCAGAGACATAACTGACAATATCTTCAAGACATTAAATATCATCTCATCCTGTGAAATATCAAAAACGAACT
>NW_015297444.1:0-288 GCF_001447785.1 Gekko japonicus | reverse complement strand
TCGTCGAGGTACGGATGCACGTGAATGCCCTGGTTTCTGAGGTAGCTCACTGGGTTGACGATCAGTTTTGAGAAGAGTCGAGGTGCTGTCGAAAGACCAAATGGAAGCGCCCGATACTGGAAGTGTTGACCATAGATGCAGAAACGAAGGTACCTCTTGTGTGCAGGGTGTATCGGCACATGTAGATACGCCTCTGTCAGATCTATGGACGTAAGGAATTCGTTGGGTGCCAAGGAGTCTGCGATTGACTTCAGTGTTTCCATCCGGAATTTGCGCAGGCGTATGAAT
>NW_015297443.1:0-288 GCF_001447785.1 Gekko japonicus | reverse complement strand
TGTGACCGCAGCCTATGAAAGTTATTTGTGGTATACTGACAACTTAAACAGGAGGGGGAAGGAACTCTTTCTGTTTAACATCAGATCATTGTGTGCAGGATTCCTCCCTCACCAGTAGGGGGAGCGACGTCCATCTGCTCCCTCCCCAGCACAGTGTCCAAAACTTTCCACTCTATTCTGTACTGGCCAGGCCACCTTTGGCTCCCATTTGGGGAACTGCGTTTTAGGAGGAATGTTGGCCAACTAGAGCATGTCTAGAGGGGGAGGGGGACTGAGACAGTGCAGGGA
>NW_015297442.1:0-288 GCF_001447785.1 Gekko japonicus | reverse complement strand
AGGATCTAGGAGACTCGGGTTCAAATCCCTGCTCCACGTGATATTTTCACTACTAGGAGTGGTATTAGCACAGGACAAAATGCAGGAAAACTGTCACGTGCATTCCGACTAATGGGAGTCTTACGCTGACAATGCCAACCAATATAAATGCAAACTGTTTATGTATTAAAAAGCCCCGCACTTCCGCAAAGCATCTCATCATTTTCATCAACACTTCTCACAGTACAGAGTGCTTCACTACTTTGACCTCACAACAGACCTGTGAGGTAGGTCATGCTGAGAGACAGC
>NW_015297441.1:0-288 GCF_001447785.1 Gekko japonicus | reverse complement strand
TTCTGTTCCTTAGGCTTCTGGTTGGTTCCATAACCCAAAATCCCCTTTCATTGTTTACTGAAGGTCCCATTCTGTTGATTGTATTGACAGACTCTGTGTCGACACACTCTGTGACACCCTTTGAGTCCTAGTGAGAAAGGTGGGCTATCAATGACATAAATATGTGGAGATATAGACAGGTAGGGATGAATCATAAGTTTCAAAAGCATATTGAGCGGTGAGCTCTTTCCGCTACAGTCTGTGACAGGGGTGTCAAACATGCAGCGCTTCTCTCAGGCCCGCCGTGGA
>NW_015297440.1:0-288 GCF_001447785.1 Gekko japonicus | reverse complement strand
CCACGCAGTCAGAACTTGATACATTACAGCAGCCATGTTGAGTCGCTCACTCCAGTAATAGTAACTGTGAAACAGCCTCCCAAGAAGCCATGCCATATACTTTCCCCATCATGGTGATCCTCAAGAGAGGTGACTTGCCACAAAGAAGCACGGAGATGTGACTCCACTAGTGTGCATGAATAAAGTTGCTACAGGAGTCAAGCTGGGAGTAGCAACAAGAGGGGCTGGAAGAGGAAGTGATGGAGGGTGCAAAGGCAGGAAATAAAGCTAGTCTTGCTTTCCACATGG
>NW_015297439.1:0-288 GCF_001447785.1 Gekko japonicus | reverse complement strand
TCTTATCAGATCTCAGAAGCTAAGCAGCGATGACGCTGGCAAGTATTTGGATAGGAGACCCCTCAAAGAATACCAGGGCTGGGAAGCAGAGGCAGGCGATCAAGCCGCTTCTTTGAACATCCCCCATGCCCCAGTAGGAGTCGCCACAGGAGTCGCCACACCTATGACTTCCAGGCACGGGCACACACATCCACACACACACATATGCAAATATACCCAAAAAAACAAAACCCTACCACTACGAATGACATTGAAATTGCATACCTCCCTGCCTCACTCTCACTGAAC
>NW_015297438.1:0-288 GCF_001447785.1 Gekko japonicus | reverse complement strand
GATGAAGCACATACATGGATGAAGAAATACCATATTTCCCTACCAAAGTACTTTGTTACCTCAGTTTTTTTGTATAGTTCAAAAGCTGTTTTGTGAGGGAATGGTTCAGATCTGAGAGCAAAAGAACAGCTTGATGATTCAGTGATGGGGAAGGCAGAGGTCTAGTGCAAAAACAGAGGAAAGGGCAATTTGGTAGTATTCCTTGCATTGGAGAGAGTAAGCCTCTAGAATTAACTTCTGATTAAACCTGGTCAGGTGTACTCTCTTTGTCTTACAAACCATGGCTAA
>NW_015297437.1:0-288 GCF_001447785.1 Gekko japonicus | reverse complement strand
ATATAAAACAAAAAATATATACAAATTATTTGAGACATTTTATCATCGTCTGTAGCACGGTATTGGCTGGTTTTTGGTATCCCCTTCAAACTCACGCTGCAGTGATTGGCGAAGGGTAACTAATGCGGGCGCTCCATGTGTTTAGCTTTACGATGGAGACCCTCAAGCTGCTGTTGCTGCGCATAGGGTGCCGCTACGAGGTCACGTTCATGGAGAAGGAGAAGGGATGGACCATGTTGCAGAGCGTCAGGGACCAGCTCCAGGGGGTGACGCTGCTGGCCAGGTGAG
>NW_015297436.1:0-288 GCF_001447785.1 Gekko japonicus | reverse complement strand
CACTAACTCAGTTTAGAGGGAACACCGGTTATAGGTGACGGAAAGACCTCTGGCCTGAGACCCTGCGGAGACACTGCCAGTCCGAGTACCCAAGACCCGCTCTGATGGACCAAGGGGGTCTGCAGACGTCTTCCAAACCCAGGGCTTGTAAGAGCACCAGTAAAGTTTTGCTGGCCCTTGTATGTTTTTTCCTCCTTTGAGTGAATCTGGCACTTGGTGAAAGCCTTTGCCGGCAGGATGAGGATAACCTGGAGGACGGAGAGGGCCTTTCTGTTTTTACGTGACTCC
>NW_015297435.1:0-288 GCF_001447785.1 Gekko japonicus | reverse complement strand
AGGTGGCAATAAAATTGAGGGGCAGAGCTGACCAGTCGTTTCAGTGGTGTAGGGGTAAGGTTTTAGTGTTCGTGTTTAACTCCTAGTCCTCCCCACAACTTGTGGAAAGAGAATAAATTATGCAAAACAAGTGATCTGAAGTCATGCAGGTTGCAGAACTTAATAATTAACTGCTTAAAATACTTTTAAAATGCCCTTTGCCCAGCCAAGCGAGACCCAAGGTAGCTTATGGTAGAAATTAAAACCATCAACAATGCAATAAAGTCACACGATCAATAAAATCAAACC
>NW_015297434.1:0-288 GCF_001447785.1 Gekko japonicus | reverse complement strand
TGAACCACATTTTTTCATTTCATGCCCATCCCTACTCTTAAGTCAACTGGTAGAGTTATACAAACTTCTATGTCTGGCTCCTCCATACCTTTTAAACATGTTTCTTGGGCATGCAAGAGCTTGCTCTATTGCCTACATTCATCCTGTTTCTCACTGGTTGGCTCTCTAGGCTACCAATGACCTAGACTAACAACAGTAAGTAAAAATATACCTCAGGACTATTCACCTCATTAGAAACACACAGTTCAGACCTGGAGGCCAGAGTTAAGGATGAGGACACATTAGAAA
>NW_015297433.1:0-288 GCF_001447785.1 Gekko japonicus | reverse complement strand
CTGGTGCGGCCATTGGTTCTTCAACACTGCGAAAGTCATATTCTGGGTAAGGGACAACTCCTTTTCAATTCTTTCGCAGCCGGTGGCCAGCACCACCTCTCGTGGCAAGGAGTTCCACAGGTTAACAGCCTGATCTTGGGAAGTATGGTTCCCCCACCACCACCACACGAAATCTCTTGCCGAACAATTTTGTAGAGTGAGTTTCCGGCATTCTGGACGTTTCTCTCCATCCATTTTCTCTACACGGTGCATAATGTTGTAGCTCTCTATCGCGTGACCACTCGGTTG
>NW_015297432.1:0-288 GCF_001447785.1 Gekko japonicus | reverse complement strand
ATCACTGTATGTCTGGCATATTTCCCTGCGCTTTAAAACTGCAGGGATGCATGCTGGAAAAAGCAATGTAATATCGAATCAACCATTAGAGGGAGCAAGACATGTGCAGAAAAGAGGAAAAAACATCAAAGCAATAGGGACGCATAAGCAACAAAAATGAGAGTGCGGAAGAGGTCTTTGTTCTCTTTCCTCATAGATGTGTAATATTGTGCTTTAATTCTCTGCTCATTTGGTCCAAGATGCTTTTTAAATGGGAAAATACACTATGTGCTACAATTCACTTTGTCT
>NW_015297431.1:0-288 GCF_001447785.1 Gekko japonicus | reverse complement strand
TTAATGTATAGCCAGCTATGGTACAGAACTACACACTGGTTTTGAAGGAGCAGGAACTGGTGGTTCTGGAGCAGGAGGAGCTGCTGGTTCTGGATTAGTGGGGGCTTCTGGTTCTGGATCAGCAGGGACATCCTAAAAAATAAGCAGGAATAATATGAATAAATGAAATGTTAATAATGATCCTCGGTCTCCCCTGTTTTTGCATAATATTGTCAGAACTTTTCAGAGGTTGAAAAAGATGGGATCCTTTCAGACTATTTGTTTCTCTCAAAGGGGTACGGGCAATCT
>NW_015297430.1:0-288 GCF_001447785.1 Gekko japonicus | reverse complement strand
TGAAACCAGGCCCGTCTGGGCCAGAAGGGGGCTATCAGTATAATGTTCGCTTGTTGAGCTATGATTTTTTGTATCACTCCTCTGGATTAGCGGAATGGGGGGAAAGGCATAAAGTAGAGTTCTTGGCCAGTCGCAGGATAGGGCATCTGTCCCTATTGCGTTTGGGTGTCTGTGTCGAGATATGAACATGTCCAACTGGGAATTGGTCTCCGTGGCAAAGAGATCCACTTCCGCTTTGCCGAACCGTTGGCAGACCTGGCGAAACACTTCCCTGCACAATGTCCACTC
>NW_015297429.1:0-288 GCF_001447785.1 Gekko japonicus | reverse complement strand
GACCGGAAGGACTGCTGCCACGCCCCCGCACCTAGCCTTGTTGTCCTGATTCGCCAGTCCTCCTGGCACACACGTGACTTTGCCAGCCTGATTCACTTCCTTGTTCCTGTCTAGTAGCCTTAGCCTGTTGTCCTCATTAGCCAGTCCTGGCACACGTGACCTAGCCAGCTCCACCCTCCCTTCCTGTTTACCATTCCAATCCCATCCACGTTGAGTGGTCTGTGAATCACCGACACTATGAACACTTAAAATTCTTGAAGGAGGAAACTCAGCAGGGGGAGGAACAAG
>NW_015297428.1:0-288 GCF_001447785.1 Gekko japonicus | reverse complement strand
CTCCTCTTCCTGTCACATGACTATGATGTTGTATGACTTCCTGTCATGTGCTTGCTGCTCAGTGGAAAGTCGATTGGCCCTAGAGAAAATTCCTCCACAAGACTGAACCTTTGCTTATTCCTCTCTGTAATACATCTCACACTCAGTTTGTATCTCCTCTACCTGATTTTCTTGGTCTGTTGTCCATGGCTCTGGCCCTTGTGGGATCATACCCCTCATTCCTCCTCTTCCTGTCACATGACTACGATGTTGCACGACCTCCTGTCACGTGCTTGCTGCTCAGTGGAA
>NW_015297427.1:0-288 GCF_001447785.1 Gekko japonicus | reverse complement strand
AAACAACACAGAAAAACATATCCAACATATCTTCTATAACTAATTTTCCCTCTTCCCTATCTCCATATCTAATCTGTATTGACTGGCAATTCATAGTTCTATAACCTTTTGTGGTTCTTAACTGCCTGTTCTGAACTTTCCCTAGCGTTGTATCTATAACACTTTCAGATTTGACTAATCTATATCTCTTCTCCCATGTCTTGTCATTTCTGTGCAATTGATATAAGGGTTTAAATTTATATAAGGCTTTAATATCTTGTTTATATTTTATTTTGGACCTTTATTGCT
>NW_015297426.1:0-288 GCF_001447785.1 Gekko japonicus | reverse complement strand
CTCGTAAGACCCCACAGCTTAGAGGGAGCCTCAGTCCCAGGCCTACCCATTTCTGTCTGGACACCCAAGCCAGCCAGTTGCTTCTGCATCTGCTGTCCCTGAAAGCAAGCAACACTTTTTATAGGATTCTCAGTGGGGGGATGTGGGTCGGATGCATGGTCAGTACTTGGATGGGAGCCTCAGCCAGCTCCAGAGCCCCCTCCCCAGCCCCTATACCTCTGCATCGCCCTCAGGATACTGGATATGGAACTCGGGAATGTCTGCATGCAGAGCAGATGCTCTACTACT
>NW_015297425.1:0-288 GCF_001447785.1 Gekko japonicus | reverse complement strand
CACACCATTTCGTGTGGTTGGTGGCACAAGGAGGTCCCTGTCGCTGTGGACAGCTGCACTTGCTTCGAGCGCTTGGGCACCGGTGTGATGCTGGATGGCTATGGGGTGCCTAGGCGCTTATGCACATGGGGGGAGAACAAAACATCTGCCTGTAATGGATTGGCAGGTTCAGATCACCAAACCATTCTACATGCGCTCCCCTGCATCCAGAAATCCACCCACACATGATAAATACATGGGAAACTGAAAGCACTGCATGTTATGTGGTGGCTATTTACTGTTTCCAAC
>NW_015297424.1:0-288 GCF_001447785.1 Gekko japonicus | reverse complement strand
TTCAGGGTCAGACTCATCTGAAGATCTCTTCCGGAAGACAAGCACGGTCAGGTGGTGAGTAAAGACATCCATCCCTGTTGCCAGCAACGTCTTGGCTAGGAACATTTCTCCTCTCCCCTGTTGGGGCCCCAGAGGAAAACCAGGTGCTCTGGAAAAGATCCTGTAGAGCTTAGCATTGCCAGTGTGGCCCTATGGATCAGTGAACCGCAGCTGTGCAGTGTAGGTGGGGGGGAACCTCATGCCTAGTGAGAAACGGAGCTTCCCCTTGTTGTTGTTCAGTCGCACAGT
>NW_015297423.1:0-288 GCF_001447785.1 Gekko japonicus | reverse complement strand
CCCCAACAAATGAAGTGAGGATTAGCTCCCCAAGCTTTCCCTGTGTGTGGACTCCTCATTATAATTCTGGCCCTCAGACTCTCATTTGATCCCTTGGAGACCAAACCACTGCCTGCTATTGACCTTGCCCATTGCCTCTGCCCCAGTACTTTGACTGTACTTCTCAGAGACCAGGCCCCATGACATGAAGGTATTAAACGTATGCTTGGAAGTCATTAGCAAGCTAGTATAAGAGACTGCCAGCCATGTTCTTACATATTTCAATGTCTTTTCCATTTTAGTAAACCC
>NW_015297422.1:0-288 GCF_001447785.1 Gekko japonicus | reverse complement strand
AAATGTGGAGCGAATGCCAGATGCAAAATGGACCACTGGAAGCCTGGAAGCATAGTTCTCCAGGGTATCTGAATCTTTAGTCTCAGAAACCCCTCAAGAACTACATTTCCCTGATCCCCTTGCACCCGGGATAATGCTGTTGTAACCTTCTAGTTGCTAGAGAGGTGGACATCCAGGTAAAGGAATCAGAGGCCGCCAAAGACAGCATCCAGTTCCACACCTTTGGGATGGCTTCTGAGGTAGTCAGACCGCCAGACTTGACCATTTTCAAGAAGCACTGCCGAGCAA
>NW_015297421.1:0-288 GCF_001447785.1 Gekko japonicus | reverse complement strand
AACTGAAGCAGTAAAGGTAGAGTAACACTGAAATCTGCACACATATCGCTTGAAGTCCAGTCTGCACAATAGAAACCTCCGCTGGTCGTATGTTCGTCGTTTAAATCCTTTCAGTCCAGAGCAATTACACGAGTCAGAAGGAGGTCTTTCGTCTGCCGGCTGCTGAACAGTCTCCGTGTTTCTGCTATAAAATCCCACATAATTGGCCAAAATGAACCCAGAATGACTCTCCCATTCTTCCTCCAGCCTCATGAATAATTGTTCCAATTGCTGGCAATTGATTAGAAC
>NW_015297420.1:0-288 GCF_001447785.1 Gekko japonicus | reverse complement strand
TCCTGACTTTTCACTGAGCCGGGTGGAGAACACTGTTTCAGGCTGTGTGGTGGTGGGGGGCTCAATGCTTTGCTATGCCTTGGCAGCTTGAATGAGAGAGCAGGTGCTCCCAGGCTTGTGTGTGTGTGTGGGGTCGCTTCCCGACCTAAAAAAATCCTGGCTACAGGCCTGGGGCTTACTGGGAACAAAGAGAGGCCTAGGCTGGCATCACCCTCGAAGAGTGCACCAGAAGTGATGTCATCAGGTTGTCGGTGATGTAGTGACGCTCTGGTACTGGGCAAGAACTCT
>NW_015297419.1:0-288 GCF_001447785.1 Gekko japonicus | reverse complement strand
ATCCAGGTCAAGGCCATGCTGGCTACATCACGTAAAACTTTGATTTTGGTTACCTTTCAGATTCTGTCTGCCATCTGATCGGGTGTGTGGGTGTGTGGGGGGGAGATGGCCTTCCTATTAAGATAGGTATGTGAGTGAACAAGATGCAGATTGGAAGGCATTTGGTTTGTGAAAGGTGCTACAAATGTCATCAACTGACAATCTGGTTTCATGAAGTCCAGTAGCTGGACTTTAGATCTCACCCTTGTGGCTAAATGATTCCATTTCTCCTTTCAGAGAGCCAGTTTG
>NW_015297418.1:0-288 GCF_001447785.1 Gekko japonicus | reverse complement strand
ACTCTTGATAATAAGTCTCTATTCTGCTCTTTCTCATTTCCAGAGGAGCTGGAGAAATGGTACACCTACAGAGGAACAGGAACAACATCTCCCGCCTCCCTATTTAGAGTTGTTTGAGGCGTCAGCCTCTTTATGGCCCATTAAAAATCTAGTTTCTCTTTGCAAACCCATCCGTAGCGTTTGTAGCAGTTGTCGACGTTCCAGTTTTGGTTGGTCGCCTGAGGTACCATCAAGGTACAGTCGTGGTCAAAGTCCCTAGCATGCTCCGTGCTGCTGAGTTCACCATCA
>NW_015297417.1:0-288 GCF_001447785.1 Gekko japonicus | reverse complement strand
AGGGCAGAGTCAAGGAAGGAGAGGGAGATCAGCAGAGCTGCGATGCCACAGGGACTGCTCTCTGAAGCTGCCATTTTCCAATCTCTGTAGTCTGAAGCTCTGTTGAAATTCCAGAAGAACTTCCGGCTCCACCTGAAAGTTGGCACCCCTAGCTATGAGATCAGGGTGGTCTGTTCACTACTTCATGGGGAGATGATGTATGGTCCCCATTCTTCCTCCCCCTGAAGAGAGGGTAGTCAATTTGATGTATGGGCAGCCATGTGCATATATTCATATGCAGGGCTTTTT
>NW_015297416.1:0-288 GCF_001447785.1 Gekko japonicus | reverse complement strand
ACCTGAACTTGCACAAGCAGCTGCACTGGGCTGGCTGTGGGACTGGCGTGGGGCAGGTAGCCCAGCAGTAATAGTGGGGAGGGAGGGAGGCCACCTGCCTTCCAACATGGCTCCCGTAACCACCTGCAGTTAATTGCTGCCTGGCGGTGGCAAGGAGGGCAGGAGCTGCGGAACTCCCCTTCTGCGGGCCCCTAGGAGCTGCTGCCACTCCCAGCTCCCTATTTTGTCACTGGGGTTTGAAGCTCCTGGTGGTCTGGACAGGCCATTTCTCCTGTGGCTCGGCTGTTG
>NW_015297415.1:0-288 GCF_001447785.1 Gekko japonicus | reverse complement strand
AAGTGGAGAATTGTGCTCTGCCAGTGGAGGGGTGGTGGTGGTAACAGATCTGGACAATTTCACCCAAGCCCTCCCTCTTCCCTGCCGTGTGGTTCCCGAGACTCCCCTGATCCCCGACATCAGCTTCTCAGAAGGCACGGAAGGCTGGTGTGGGAAGGCAGGGGAGATCTACTTTCATCAGTAGATTGTGCTTGTCCCTTGCAGGATCAGACCCATCAGCCATTTTCTTTTGTACGACTCAGTGGGTGGTGGCAGCTCTGCTGATTTCTACTCTCAGGTCAGGCTGAG
>NW_015297414.1:0-288 GCF_001447785.1 Gekko japonicus | reverse complement strand
CTCATAGGCCTGTTTCCTCCATCTCCTTCGTCATTGTCACCGTCTTCATCATTGTCACAATTTCTACAAAAGAAAGGTTTTTGTGAGTTTTTACCATCTGTCGTTCCCTCCCCCTTCCTTTTGGCCGTTGTCTCTGGCACATGGAAGGGAAGATTGCTTTAAACACTGTTGAAATTGTGAGGGGAAGATACCTACCGCCCTGGGCAGGACTCATAAATGGGACTCCTGTGCCCACTGTAGCAACTTTACAAAGCAGGCACGAAAGAACCGAGCTGCGAGACTGAAGAG
>NW_015297413.1:0-288 GCF_001447785.1 Gekko japonicus | reverse complement strand
GCCACTGGACTCAAACTTTGTTCCAAGATCAAATATATTTTTGCCTTAAGTGGCTTAATCGTAACTGATAATAATGAGCAAGACCAAAGGCCAATTCAAGTGATCCTGAGGGCCATGGTCTTATCAGGATCTCAGTAAATCCAGATGCATTGATGTATTTTTATTAAAGGCATGATACAGTCAAAGTTGAGTGCTTGGAGTTCCCATTGATCAGACTGCACATGTTGACCTTAACACTTGACATTGCTTGGAAATAAAAATAAAATATGAACACAGTCCTACCAGGGA
>NW_015297412.1:0-288 GCF_001447785.1 Gekko japonicus | reverse complement strand
GGGTCATCCGGGCTCCAGTGGGCTATGCGGGGTCCGTGGGAGACCGGCAGTTGTCGGAATGCTCGTCCCAAGCAATCTCAGCCTCTCTTATCCTTGTAAATATTCCAGGTAAATCCATGCAAATAATCAAAGCGATTTAAGGCTCACATAAGCCTTATGCGTGTAAGTCCACATTGTTTGTCAACCTTCAGAATATTTATAAGCTGCACTTTCTGTGAGTGGCTTTCAACACAGGCCAAAAACAATAAAAGAATTAAAACTAATAGATAAAGCAAGATAAAAATCACA
>NW_015297411.1:0-288 GCF_001447785.1 Gekko japonicus | reverse complement strand
TGGAATCTTTGGGTTGGATCCTGTGGGTTTGTTCCACTAGTGGAGGTAGATCCACCCAGCAGAATGGAAGGAACCTTTTCCTATGCAAGAACAACTATGTGGGATCTAACCCCTTTAAAGGCACAAGGGGCCAGCACTTGGAAATACCTGGTTTAAATTATACCTCCCTCTTCTCTTGCAACATGCCTGCGTTATGTGTGAATCTGCTCATTCTTGCAGCTGAACATGGGAATTAGTCTCTTTTGAAAGACATCATAGTCCTGTTCACAAGTTACAGTGAACTCATAT
>NW_015297410.1:0-288 GCF_001447785.1 Gekko japonicus | reverse complement strand
AATCCAGTCTCTTCTCTTCTTCTTCCTCCCTTGCAGGCTCGCGAAATCACTGAGGAGGAGATCCTTTTGGCTCACAGGTGAAGGCGGCTGTTGGAGGGCTGGGATGTGAACTGGGGAGGGGCGAGGGCTGCCCTTCCCAGCTGACCTCTTGCTTTTTCCTAACAGTCAGGAGTACCTGGCCCTAATGAAATCCACCGAAACGATGAGCGAGGCTGAGCTGAGGTCTCTGTCGGACACCTATGATTCCGTCTACCTTCACCCGGTGCGTACCCTCAGGACTGTGTGCAC
>NW_015297409.1:0-288 GCF_001447785.1 Gekko japonicus | reverse complement strand
CGGCTTCCTGAGTTCTTGCCTCCTTGGGTATGCACAGCTAGCCACCGTGTGTTTGAAGACAGGTGGTGAGTTGAGGAGGCAAGGAGCCTTATTTGCTCCTGGGTGGGCAGTAGGGTTGGGGCACAGATAGCAGCGAAGACTGCCTCTTCCCCCAAATCTGCCGCCTTGGTAGGGTTGCCTGCCCCAGAGCCCCTCTGCCTGGTTCCAATCAGCTGGGGGGAGGCAGCAAAGGGAGACCTAGGCCAACATCCTGGCGATGTCACTTCTGGTGCTCACCGGGAGTGATGT
>NW_015297408.1:0-288 GCF_001447785.1 Gekko japonicus | reverse complement strand
TTTATAAATGATAAATGATGATTATTATAGACTGGAAAAATATACCTAAAGTAAATGTATAAAAGTAGCAGAATCTACTGATAATGTATATAAAGGACCATTTTATTTCAGGCTACAGGTGTGCACGTGCACACATGCTGCATGTTTGAATGCTCCAGCACCTCAAATATCTCTGTAGGAGAAATGAGTTCAGCCTAGTATTTTCCCTGACTTATTATTTTTCCATGTGCTTTTCACAGGGAAGCATTTCAAACATGTAGCCTCATGTTTGGAGCATGAAGTGGTACA
>NW_015297407.1:0-288 GCF_001447785.1 Gekko japonicus | reverse complement strand
ATGCAGTTATAAATTACTTACAAAATACTCCAGTGTATGGCTTTTAGGTTGTTAAGTTACAGGGAAAGGAAAATCTCTCAGTAGCTGTTTTCAAAAGGGGGGACATGTTTTTAAGGGGAAATTTTGGGGGTAGAAGGAAAAAATTGGGTAATTGAGGAGGAATTTAAACATTTAAATATTATTTAAATAATAACAATTCTGGTAACAAGAGGAGATATTATGGTAAGAAAATATACATATTGGGGTAAATTTGGGTATATTTTTGGCAAAAATAAAAAAATAGACAAA
>NW_015297406.1:0-288 GCF_001447785.1 Gekko japonicus | reverse complement strand
TAAAAACCAGCATGTCATCTGACCCACCGCCACATGGATTCCTCCTCCCCTTGTGCACAACACAAAAATCAAAACGGCGAATTTCATCTGCCCTTGTCCTTGCCCTGATAATCACGACTCCAATCATTCAACTATTTTTAAAATTATTTTTAAAAATAGTTTTTATTTAAATATAGGGGGAAAAAAACAGACATCAACATCAAGTAGACACCCCACTCCCCACACAGAAGAACAACCTACAGGGTACACGTAACAACAAAGAAAAGAAAAAAATCAAAAAAAGAAAAG
>NW_015297405.1:0-288 GCF_001447785.1 Gekko japonicus | reverse complement strand
CCACTACACCAAATTGGCTCAAACACCAGCTGTTTGAGTCAAGAATAGGGTAATACTAATGTATGGATCAGTTCTTCAGGTAGACATGTGCTAAGCAAGTCAATACAATACCCTAATGATTGAGGTTATCACAGACCCTATTATTGCTCAGTCTTGGCTTGCTGAATGTCATGTGCCTCTAAAAGCTGACCACTGACCACTCAGGAGTCATATAACTAGTTAGTGTGACAGAGTCATCTTCACTCTAAGAATTAGCTAGAAAAATTGATCTAACATCTAAAAACATAC
>NW_015297404.1:0-288 GCF_001447785.1 Gekko japonicus | reverse complement strand
TTGTAGTAGAGGAAGCTGTTTGTCATTTAGGACTGGAAGTCACACATGGGCAGGTCTGTGGTTTGGGGAAGGTGCTGCCAGGTTCCAGGCTGGGAAGGCTGGCGAGAAAAGAAACCGCAATGAGTTTAATTCTCCCATCCAGTCCCTTGCTAATATCCCCTGCCTAGTACTGGAAGGGGCTGACCTTTGTTTATGTGATCTCCACACCCCTGTTTCCTCGTTACCTATCTGATATCCTCCCTACTGGATCACATGGCCTCAAAATTAGGGTTGCCAACCTCCAGGTGG
>NW_015297403.1:0-288 GCF_001447785.1 Gekko japonicus | reverse complement strand
AGCTTCCAAGATCAAATTTGCTGCCTTGAAGAAGCAAAATGCATTGGGACAATAGGTATGGATAATCAGGTCATTTGCGAACAAATTCTTGGAGAAAACATGCAAGTACCTTTCTTATGATCAGCCAAAATATCACGAAAGAGTAGTGCTCAGGGGTTGGTGATGTTTTAGTTGATCCTAATAAAGGTGCTGTCCAGATAGGGAGCAATAAAAACTAAAGTGTGCAAATCTCAAGCCATCAGAGCACCCTCCCCTTGTATGTAGGGTCTCTCCAAGAGTGATTTCAGG
>NW_015297402.1:0-288 GCF_001447785.1 Gekko japonicus | reverse complement strand
TAAAGCATTCCACCAGGATGGGGCCACCAGAGAAGGTCCTTGCCCTGGAAGAGAAGAGGTGATGAAGAGGCAGAACAGTTCCAGACCATGTAGGACTTTAAAGGTTAAGACCAGCACCTGGACTTGGATCCAGAAACCAACTGGCAATCGGTGCAGTTGCCTCACTATTGGTTCTAAGTGTGTTGACCACAACACATTGATCAGAAGCCTAGCAGCTACATTCTGGATAGCCTGAAGCTTCCAGAGCATCTTCAGAGGCAGTGCTGCATAGGGCAAACTGCAGTAGTT
>NW_015297401.1:0-288 GCF_001447785.1 Gekko japonicus | reverse complement strand
TGTGTTTGAATAAATCTTCCCTCTTGCTTTATCAAACCCGCCCCTTCCGAGATCTCTGTCCTCTTCAGGCTGAATACAAAACTTACCTCACAGCAGGGACCCGAAGGCTTTACACTTCCTACCCTAAGAACGTCTTGTCACTGAGAGGAAGCCTTATACCACGAGAACAAAAGGGAAACAGTGTGGAAGTGGGCTCAAAACTTCAAGAGCGTCAAAGGAAGACGCCACCCCCCTTCCTTCTCGGCCGTGTTCGTAATAAAAGGGGGGAAAGAGCCTTACGCAGAGAGG
>NW_015297400.1:0-288 GCF_001447785.1 Gekko japonicus | reverse complement strand
CTCCGACTTCTTTGTTAAACGAGCGACTTTACAAGCAGCTCTCGGACTAGCCGATCTGCACACATCAAGATCTTGAAGTTAAGCAGCCGAACCGAAGGTTTAGGGATCGGTATGCTTTCCAGTGGCATGAAGAAATACTGGCGGGGATCACAAAGACAGACCCTTGGCCTCAGGACTCACAAGTGCTTATGATTTACTGTTTTCTTTTAAATGTAGACCCTGCTTTTCAGGAGTGAAGGCAGCCACAGTATAGCCCAAACTTGTCAGATCTCCGAAGCTAAGCAAGGT
>NW_015297399.1:0-288 GCF_001447785.1 Gekko japonicus | reverse complement strand
CAGGACCCTTTTCAGTAGCAGCTCTGTGCCCCCTTCCCTGAGATCAGGGCGCCTCTGGCATGGTACTCCAAAGGGTTGCCATCCAAGGTGAACTACACTCCCACCCCTGAGCAAGCATAAGCGCTTGCTGTGTACACGTGCTGCGGATTTTGAAATTGGTTTATTTCTTGAGTGTTATACAGACCAGCGAGCTATAGCTGTCTCAGAAACATAGCGCGCCGTCTTACTGAACTGACTCAATCAATGGCACATGGTGGAAGGAAATGCAAAAATAAATCCACAAGAACT
>NW_015297398.1:0-288 GCF_001447785.1 Gekko japonicus | reverse complement strand
TGGCTACGGGTCTGTGGATCGACACTTTATGCTCTCTGCGGACTGGGAAAGCAATAGGAAAGTGTTGCCGTGACACCGCCGCTTTGTTTTCGTCTTTGCTATTAGCAGTCCCTTGATGCATCAGTTACCAAGAAATTGGTTCTGTTTCTTGGACTGCCTGGACCGGTGAGCCCCAGTTCAACGTATTATTAACGACCAACAACCTGCGCTGGATAATGACACTTACCTCGCACAGGCATTGGGGGGGGCGACCTTTTCTTGCTAACAGACAGCCTGCTATCCTAAACC
>NW_015297397.1:0-288 GCF_001447785.1 Gekko japonicus | reverse complement strand
AAAGTTAGGGCTCCAGAGGAATATTGGGAAGGGCCCTCAAATAAAGAAGGATTGGATCCTACCTGCTCCTGTGGTGCTGATGAAGAACATGACTTGTCTAGAGTCCCAGGTGTTCCATCCTCCTGAATGTTTTCTGCAAGGTTTCCAAGTCCTGTTAACTGTCTCTGCTGAAATGCAAGGAGATCTAAGTCGGCCATAGGCTTGAACTGCTTCAAAGATGGGTGTTCTGTCACCGGAATCTATGGAGAAAATACAAAATACTGTTGGGTATATGTAGCAGACGTCTGG
>NW_015297396.1:0-288 GCF_001447785.1 Gekko japonicus | reverse complement strand
AGCAGTAAGGATTTACCCTAGTTTGCTGTTCTCCCCTGCAGTTCAAATACAGGCACACAACAAGCCACAGGCGTTTCTGAAAACATGTGATTTGGCTGTAGTGATCTCTGATCTGATCTAGGCTAGTTTACAGTAATGTGTTCCAAAATCTATAATGACAGTAATGCTAATTCAGACACACTAAAGAAGTGGGTGGGGGTGGAGAGACAAGGAAGATATTTGGGGCATGCTGCAGGCGCCATGTGGTACAAGGAAGCAAAGAGGGTTGCCACCCTCCAGGTGGGGCCT
>NW_015297395.1:0-288 GCF_001447785.1 Gekko japonicus | reverse complement strand
AAGGAAGGAAGGAAGGAAACTTTGAGTAGGTTTGTGTCTCAAGATTTCAGCAGCCGGGTGTAATAGAATAAGAAAGGTGTCAAAATGCATTTGATCTAAGATTACAGGCTGCTGTAGGCAAAACCATTTGAAATCCATTGAAAAGCAGGTGACAGCTACCCAAGTGAGAAAGAGAGAGGGAGAGGGAGAGAGAGAGTCTTGCTTCAGAGAAAGTGTGCGAGCTTGGACGTCTGCCATGCATTTCATGAGCCCCACATCCGGATGAGTGAGTGAGTGAGTGAGTGAGTG
>NW_015297394.1:0-288 GCF_001447785.1 Gekko japonicus | reverse complement strand
ATGAGTAAGATCAGCCGCCTAATGCCTACCACTGTGTTCTTAAACAAGGAAAAAGCCAGTGCCCATCTCAGTAGCTGGCACGCAGATCACATCACCCAGGACCGCTCCTTGCCTCAGCTTGCCAGGATGACTGCAGCAGTAGTTCGCTGCACCCTTCTGTCTGACCCAGGCCAGAAGGTCAGCAGCAAGTTTGTGCGGAGGAGAGAAATGACACAGGATCTCACCACCTCCTCTGCCAGCCATACTTTTAGGTTTCACTCAGTTGCTCAAGCACGGGAAGGCAGAAGG
>NW_015297393.1:0-288 GCF_001447785.1 Gekko japonicus | reverse complement strand
AAAAAACTGGTTCGTTGTGTTTGGTAAATCAAACTGATAGCTTTGGCGACCGACCAGTGCACCACACAATTAGCTCTGTGTCCTCAGCATGGTTTGAGATTTATGTTTCTTGAACAGTATACCCCTTACACCTGTGCACACAGAGCAAATCACACTAGAAACCTGGGGAAACTTCAGAATTTATGTGTGATATGGTACTGTTCAAAGGAGAAAAGAAAAATCAAAGGCCAACTAGTTCTCTGGATTGCAATTTTTGTGTCTGGCCGACCACAAAAAAAATAAGGACGC
>NW_015297392.1:0-288 GCF_001447785.1 Gekko japonicus | reverse complement strand
GCCAAGGACTTATAAAGCCAGAGGTGAGACTGAAGACCAGACCCCAGATCCACCTTGCCTTCTGTACTGCAGCTGGCCCTATAGCACAAGTTCTACGGCTCTGGGACCTGGTTAGTGGAAGGCCCAGTTGCAGTTCTGTCAAGTTGCCTTGCATGCAAGTTGTATAAACTTTATACAAACCCTAATGGAACAGCTTTGATCCATATTCCATAACGGTCAGCCTGACACCATGTATGTGACCCATTAAAAAGTAGAGAGTCACAACTTTGGGACACAAACATGTTTTTT
>NW_015297391.1:0-288 GCF_001447785.1 Gekko japonicus | reverse complement strand
ATTTACTTTTATGCCTTATAATCAAGCTGGCTTAGGAACTTCATTAAACCTTTGCCATTCACCCTCGTCTTCCAGAGTTGTGCTGCAAACAGCTGTGGTCCAGGGTGAGGATTGTTCGACCTGCATTCCCCCTGTCCTTTCAACAAGCATGGCTACTGTGTATTCTGTGCTCTCTGGGGTTTAAAAAAAATCAAGCCAGAGAAAGGCTGGGCAACTTGCATAAATCATGCAAATGTGGCACACATGGACCCACCATTCCCTTTTTGCATAGCATACTCCAGGGATCCC
>NW_015297390.1:0-288 GCF_001447785.1 Gekko japonicus | reverse complement strand
GATACTACAATTGTTACATATCATAGCTTTTTACATTTTAACAATCTTAGAACCAATAAGTGAAGAAGCAGTATGAGGTGGGCACAGAGAGAACGGAGTGCTCAGCGTGAACGACACACATGTCATTGCCAGGGACCGGCCAGGAGAGGACCTGGAGAAAAACGGCACGTCTGGATGGGCTCTCGGTGTCCTTCCTTCCCCTGAGCTCTGAACACCCTGGAAATGCAGATTTGAAGCCTTGATTCCCTCTTGGAGGATTTAACTCCATGAAATTGCTGAGCGGTCGGG
>NW_015297389.1:0-288 GCF_001447785.1 Gekko japonicus | reverse complement strand
TTGCTACTGTTTTCGGTAGTTTGTTGTGCTGGAAAATAACTAGTCTCTGGCAAATTAGAGATATGAGACTAACTGCAAATTGGCTGGTTTAAACTGGCTGGACTGCACGAATACATCCAAGATGCTGCTTATCTGAGGCATTATTAATATCAATGGCAATCATGGGTCTCTGATGCATCATACAATGGTCTGTATTTTGTGCTCTGTCTTTAACCATTAAGTATTAAACTTTAAGCTCCTTAATTTAATTTAAACAATTAAACTCAAATACTTTGGCCACCCAATGAG
>NW_015297388.1:0-288 GCF_001447785.1 Gekko japonicus | reverse complement strand
TCCATTATGTGAATCACGCAACAGTCACAAAGACACTTTTCTGGGAGGTAGGCCCCATTGAATAACATGGGGCTTATCTCTGAGTAAGCTTGCTTAGAGTTACTCCCACAGGGTACCTAAAACCCCTCAAAAATTTCCATCAGAAAGCAACTTAGGACCAAATAAAATGTTACCTCAACACAAACCTCAATGAACCTGAACAATTCTTCATTTGAAGCCACCTCAGGGCTGTGGCTGTTGCCAGGTATTGGTTTTATATGACTGGAGCACCAGACAGCTGTAGTACCA
>NW_015297387.1:0-288 GCF_001447785.1 Gekko japonicus | reverse complement strand
AGGCGCCAATGTTTCAGTTTATCTGCCTAACTAGTCATTTCAGTACAAGAACCATGAAAACTGAACCAAACATGTGAGCCTTAAAATGGTTTAATTCAGAAAGAATGGGCATTTTCCATATTACTTTGTTGACACTCCCCCCCACACACACAGATGTGAATGAAGCAGAACACACGGTTGCTCCATAAGATTTACTTTGGACCTCTATGTGCACAAATGGGAGGGTGTTGGAAGGCCCAGGAAAACCTACATTCTGTTCAAGAAGTTTCAGTGCCAGCAAAGCTGTTC
>NW_015297386.1:0-288 GCF_001447785.1 Gekko japonicus | reverse complement strand
CATGTTGAACAAAGCTTTAACTTTAATTAATAACTGTGAGGCTCTGATACTAGAAGTAACTCTTGCAAGGAGGAAAAACCCAGGAGAAAGCATTTGGGGGAAGATTTCAATTGATGGAGGGGTTCCTTCCACCTATTGCTATACTGCTTTAAATTGGATTTTGGTACAACTCATGTATACATCATCACACGTGCTTTGACTTGATAGGAGGATTATTTGGAGACACTATCAAAACCACTTCCAGCAATATATTCAAGGGTGTGTGTACCACTTGATATAATGTATATT
>NW_015297385.1:0-288 GCF_001447785.1 Gekko japonicus | reverse complement strand
TTGTTCCTTACATTACATAAAGCTTACATATTACACAAAAATGTAACTCTCGTTCTCTAGAGAACTGACGTTTTGTGTAAAAAACCAAATAATTCAGCAGTACTAAAACCTATTTTGTAAATATTGTTTAAATCTCAAGAGCTATTTGAAAGCAGGTGATTGGCTCCCTCTAGTGTAAACTCGAATGCTTTTCCTCTTCAGTTCTAAAACTGGCAGTGTACATTCCACTACTTCCCTCTCTTATTCACTATTCTACATTTTTTCCTTAAGACTACTGTTTTGCAGAAT
>NW_015297384.1:0-288 GCF_001447785.1 Gekko japonicus | reverse complement strand
TTCTACCACTGACCAATGGCCCTTCACCATGCAGAAGGCGAATGAGTTGCAAAGGTTGCAATTTTTTCCTTGCTGCCATTGCTAAACATTCACTCAAACAAGCTTGGTGCAAGCCTCATTGACGGGAGGCAATGCTGTCACCTCCACACAACAAAGAAGGAAAGCAGCAATAACTGTTGCTGCTCTATATGGTGAGTCAAGCCTTTCTGAGGCTCTCAGGCCTGGAAGTTATCTGATGGTGCTACTTCTTAATGACTCCATGAATAGGAAAATCCAGTGGGCAGGTCA
>NW_015297383.1:0-288 GCF_001447785.1 Gekko japonicus | reverse complement strand
GGTAAGTTCTTTACACTTGGCAACCCTAGTCTAGTCTCTGTTTCTGGGGCTGTGTTGCACTTAGAAGCTGTTTTCCCAAATGAGTACATCAAAGAGTGAAGTGTGACTGCAAGGTCCTTTCCAGCAACTTGGCTGAGACAAAAATCAAAAAATTAGACAGAGACCACAGAGACTATACTCTCAATAGAGTATATAAGTGGTGCTCTCCTACTGCCACTCCATCTAAGAGGGTATCTTGGGCCGATGCAAAAGAACCCATTACAGATATAGACACTACTGAGGCGGAAG
>NW_015297382.1:0-288 GCF_001447785.1 Gekko japonicus | reverse complement strand
ACTGATAGACCTCCACTCCATATGTTTATTGGTATTGACCCATGTCCACAAGGACATCCACACAATCGTGGTAAAAGTGAAGGAAGTACATGTTGACAGTGTTTACAAACCGGCACATGTCCTATCAACCTATCCTCTTCCTTCTATATATGCTGGTGACTTTACCAGTCACCATGGAAATTGGAGATACAGGGTCAATAATAAGAATGGTGAAGTACTTTTCAACTGGGCTGAAAACATGGGTTGCATCTAATTTTCTACACTAAAGACAGAGGCACCTTCAGATCA
>NW_015297381.1:0-288 GCF_001447785.1 Gekko japonicus | reverse complement strand
GACCCATTCTACAGAGAGCAAATATTTCTAGGTGTGTTTTCTCTTGCCCCTTTTAATCTCTCCTTGCATCTAGTTTCTAGAAACACAGTTCCCAAGGAAAAGAGTTTAGGCAAAACACTGAAGACGACATCTTGAAAGAAAAACTGGCTTAGCACCAGACGGGTACCTTTCGTGAAGCTCACTTCATCAGAAGTGTTGAAGTAGACGAATGCTTTTAAATTCACAACACCAAAAAGGCTGTGGTGGTGTACAGATGATACAAAGAGTATGCTTGAATAAATGTTGATA
>NW_015297380.1:0-288 GCF_001447785.1 Gekko japonicus | reverse complement strand
GCCCTAGGGCAGTTCTGTTTTGACAGGCCCGTGTGCAAACAGCACTCCCCACCACAGTAACGGAGCTCTCGTGTCTCTCCTACTTGAGCAGTGCCACAGATGATTTCAACCACGGAGTGGTCTTGAGCAACCGGCCGCTGCGCAACGGGGAGGTCTTCCAGGTGCGCATTGACAAGATGGTGGACAAGTGGGCAGGTTCCATTGAGATCGGCGTGACCACCCACAACCCCACTTACCTGCAGCTGCCTTCCACCATGACCAACTTGCGGTCAGGTGAGACCCCTCCTC
>NW_015297379.1:0-288 GCF_001447785.1 Gekko japonicus | reverse complement strand
AAACTCTGTCCCCCTCCCTCCAGGTTTACCCTGTAACTCCAATCAGCAACAGCGGCTGGTTTGAAGCTGTTGTGAATGAATGAGGTGCGTTTGTGGCCTACCACATCGCTAAGAACCTGGCCTCTATTAACCGGGCTAAGCGTTTTGTGCGTCACCCGGGCTGGTGGATTCTCATACCAACCAAAAACATGAGCGTTGTGTATAAAGCCTGTCCAAAGAAACGTGAATATCACCGAGGTTTGTCAGTGGACTTAGAGCTGAGGGAAGACCTGAACTCAAGGGTCACCT
>NW_015297378.1:0-288 GCF_001447785.1 Gekko japonicus | reverse complement strand
ACTGGTGGCTAATGCAACAGAGGCGCTTGGAAAGAAGAGGAGGAAGTGGAGGAAAACACGGACTCGGGAGCAGCAGTAGCACTGTGACGAATCACTTATTCAAGACGATGTATGGATTTTAAAAGGCATGAGAAGGGAGGGTGGAGCTTCTGGGGCAGGCGGAGAGCCGGGGGAGAAGGATACAGAAGGAGAAACATCTCAATGCAGTCAGAACATCAGAAGCGCCCTACTGGATTACACCAGTAAAGTCCAATTAGTCCAGCCTCCTGTCTCACACACTCTGGAGGG
>NW_015297377.1:0-288 GCF_001447785.1 Gekko japonicus | reverse complement strand
TTCTTTCAGCTGTACTCTTCTGGTCTCTATAGCG
Organism: Gekko japonicus; assembly: GCF_001447785.1. NCBI lineage: Eukaryota > Metazoa > Chordata > Lepidosauria > Squamata > Gekkonidae > Gekko > Gekko japonicus. Next base: position 254 of record NW_015297377.1, on the reverse strand, counting down.
ATCAGGACTACTTAACCGGCGCAAGAGGATTTGATTACCACGTGGAAGACTTTGAGCCCTACCCTTGCCTGCCTTTTGAGGGTCCCCGAATGGCCATCGACAGGCGCAAACGGTCCTTAATAGGTCCCTGGTTTGAAAGCCAAGCTGATGTCTATAGCTTGTTTAAGGTGGGTAATATTTCCTCCTGAAAATGGCATCCCCAGTTCCAAGCCGACCTTGGTCCACTCTGCATCCGGCATTCGCTCCACATTTTC
>NW_015297376.1:0-288 GCF_001447785.1 Gekko japonicus | reverse complement strand
CTGAGTAGACCTGCTTAGTATTGCTCCCACAGTGAACAGGGTTTCAAACTGAATCTCCCCCACTGTTAGTCTAACCATTCGACACATGCAGTGCTGAACCTCCACTTGTCCATCTTTCTGGCAGTGTTCCACGTGTCTGTGCTGTGCACTCAATCTGGTAATACGTCCACGTGTTCAGCTGGACTCCAATAGATTCCCAACCATAAAACGTTGTTATTGCTGGGTTTCTGTCTCATGTGTATGTACAGTTTCATGCTTTTCTTGCTTCAACAACTAGATGGTGCTTTT
>NW_015297375.1:0-288 GCF_001447785.1 Gekko japonicus | reverse complement strand
TCCTGGAAACCTTTGACTTTAGGCTGAATGACCTTTCTTTACCTGACTTCTGGAACCCTTGACATTGGACTGAACAACCTTGCTTTGCCTGACTTCTGAAACCCTTGACTTTGGGTTGAGTGACCTCACCTTTCTTGCCATCTGGAACTCGGTACTTGGAACCTGAGATCCAGTACACCCCTTCTCTCACTCCTCTTTTCTTCCTGCCCTTATTCTCCCTTAGCACAGACCAGATACATATTACCAATGTTAGGGTAACCAGCTCTGGTTTGGGAAATTCCTAGAGAT
>NW_015297374.1:0-288 GCF_001447785.1 Gekko japonicus | reverse complement strand
GGGAGACCAAGGGCGGAACAACTGCTTTTACGGAATTGATCACTTATTGTGGCAACACCATATTTCCTAAAGTAGACATTTTATGGAGAGGTGGTAGAATTTGATACTGGGTTGCTAGTTTTGGTGGTAATCCTGTAATCCATGTTATGTCTAGTTCTGCCTCAGTTGTACCAAAGCCTAAACTTACTCTCCTGTTTGGTGAACAAGATCTCTCATCTTCTGCTTAGGAGAGGTGCTATGGCTCAGTGGTAGAGCTATCTGCAGAAGATCCCTGGTTCAATTCCTGGC
>NW_015297373.1:0-288 GCF_001447785.1 Gekko japonicus | reverse complement strand
GAACTATTTGCAGGTAACGGGACTGTTGCTAATTCATTCCCATCCCTGTGGCCAGTTGCAGTCATGGCAGACGATACTGTCATGAACACTCTGCAGCTCATACACAAGAACAGGAATGGCAGCACTCATGGAACACCGGAGGCGACTGTAAATCAGGTGATGTAGCTATACAGGGGCAGAGTTTTTCTTCCTTTTAGCAACACTGGGGGAGACGGATGACATCCCACAAGTACAGCTTTTCCTTCCACAATACTATTTAATTTATTTATTTTGATTTATATACCGCCC
>NW_015297372.1:0-288 GCF_001447785.1 Gekko japonicus | reverse complement strand
CAAAATAAAAACAATACTGAACCATAAAAATTTTATTTTTTTTGAAATGACACAAAACTTATATGTATGATGAATTTAAAATACTTCTGTTTCAATTGTTTTTAAGTATCAAATTCTTCCCCCCCACCACCATTTTTTGGCGCCTCTGTTTTGCTGGTGCCCTGATCATGTGCTTAGTCTGCCTGCTGGATAAACCAACACTGCCCAGAGTGCATTCCTGTGCATGACTGCCACACTCCAGTATCTCCCTCTGCCTCGCCATACTTTCTCAGTGATAGCCACCGAAGC
>NW_015297371.1:0-288 GCF_001447785.1 Gekko japonicus | reverse complement strand
TCCCCGGGGGTTATATCCGTCGAGACATCTTCAAGGCCTGTTCTCTGCACAGATGTATATCGGCTGAGACGATTCTATTTGAGGTTGTTGACCTGTGATGGGATTTTTTTTAATCTGCCGAAACTTTCCTCTTTATCAGGTGAGACAGTTCCCTACAGGTTCCCGGAGATCTTTAATCCTGTTTCTGAATTCCTTTCGTCAGAGGACTTGTCTCCAAAAATGCTCCAGATATTATATCGGAAGGTTTAAGTGCCGCAATATAGCACATAAGAACATAAGAGAAGCCAA
>NW_015297370.1:0-288 GCF_001447785.1 Gekko japonicus | reverse complement strand
TTTTGAGGAGAGGTACCAGATGCTATGCTAAAAATCTGGTGCCTTTACCTCAAAAAACGAGCCCCAGATACCCCCAGAAATCCCTGGTGTTACGCCAAGCTTGGGATGTTCTGTGGCAGTGTCAGGGATTTGAGGAAGGTCACTGAATCCAGCCTGTTGGACTGGATCTGTGGGCCATAAAAAGGAGAGTCCTGAGTGTGTGCTTAACTATAGTGGGGGAAAGCAGCAGGTGAGTGATCTTTTTCCAAAGCCCAAAACATTCTCATGAAGTGCCTGTGCACATCAGGC
>NW_015297369.1:0-288 GCF_001447785.1 Gekko japonicus | reverse complement strand
TAATGACAATAGCTTCTGTTGAAGCTTCTTGGTTATATCAGACAACAATCCCCCTAGCCTGCATGAGGTTATTTATGCTATTCATTCAAAATACAAACTGTGGCAAGGTGTACAGGGGACTTCCTTTTCAAACGGTAGCTCAACTGGTTGGTCTCTGATGATTTTAATATTTGTTTGCTCCTTTTACATTTCAAATCTTCTAGTGGTTTGATTACAAGTCTTTCCTCACGAAAATGGTTTTCCTCTTTCGTAACAACCAGGGGGTCACAAGCAGTGTTCCCTCTAAGC
>NW_015297368.1:0-288 GCF_001447785.1 Gekko japonicus | reverse complement strand
ACAACTGCTTTTGCGGAATCGGTCTCACAGTTTTCAAGTACCGTTTGTACAAACATGACACCTGAATGCAGCCACTATGAGAATGGCTAGTTATATGACTAAAATGACATAGAAATAAACCGAATCCTGTTATTACGATGTTCTTTATGAATGATTGCTGTGCATTCTGTCTTCATCTGGAAGAGGAGGTAAAACATCTTCATATCTACAGTTTATGTTTTATATTTACGGTTTATATTTTCAGACGGCAATCTAGAAGTGCATATCAGGCTGTCTTCCTGCTGTGTG
>NW_015297367.1:0-288 GCF_001447785.1 Gekko japonicus | reverse complement strand
CTCCTGTGCAAGCCCCATTGAAATGAATGAGACCAGTGGTTCATTTCAGTGAGACTTATACAGGAGAATGTCCCAGTGGGTTGTGTCCTGAGTCTATTAATAACAAGAAGAAAGCCATCTCTATTGTGATTTTTCTTTCCCCCCCCAGAGATTTCCAAAACACTTGTCACTGGCTGAAACAAAGACGCTTGCAAATATGTGTATTGTTTAGCTCTAGCTAAGGGCTTAGGTGCCTTTAAACAGTCTGGATCCTATTTTCATGATCTATCTCTTTCTGAAGCTGAGTCA
>NW_015297366.1:0-288 GCF_001447785.1 Gekko japonicus | reverse complement strand
AGCATATTACCTAGTTTCAGAGGTACTTTCCATAGTGGGAGAGCCCCAAGAAGAAAGCGATAAGTATCAGGAAATAGTTCGGCGAGCACCTCTGTTCACCTGCTGTGTTAGTTTCCCTCGGTTGTGACTTTCATGGCTTTTAAAGCCCAAATTGGAAGTTATCCTGGTGACAGCACTCTAACTCTCTAATTTGGCTCTTAGAGAAGCACCCAGAACAACTCACATAAGTCAACGGCGGTAGTAGTGATCCAGTTAAACAAATTCCATGTAGCCAGAAGCATGACAGAA
>NW_015297365.1:0-288 GCF_001447785.1 Gekko japonicus | reverse complement strand
CATTCCATAGCCCTTCCCCAAATTGTTATCCCATCTTCTGAAAACTTTCCACCTTAGGTCTTCAGAACCACATGGCTGAATGCATGGCAGTTGATATTAAGAGCCCAAAAAATTAACAAGCATTGATGGGAAGGGGCTTTAGAAAGAATGGAATTTATTGTGGGGAATATTAAAACACGATATAATATGAGATAAAGCTATCAATATGCAATAGAGAGCATAACTTTGGACATGAAACAAATCCTTTTGATGGGTTTACTTTCAGTAAAAAGGTAAAGGTAAAGGTTC
>NW_015297364.1:0-288 GCF_001447785.1 Gekko japonicus | reverse complement strand
GAGAGAAAGGAGTATGAAAGGGATGCTGGACTCCCACACCAAACCATTTTCTAGTTATTTCTCATCAAGATGGAGTTTCCATAACTGAAATATAAGCACACTCAGGAGCGGAATGTGGTCTCCTTCACGCTGCCAACTGGTTGTTGGAAAGGAAGTTTTAAAATTATACCATATAAAAATGTAGTAAGAAATGGAAAAATGATTTTTTTTTAGTGATTCTCAATGTTCTGATTGTTCTTCAGAAATAATTGCACATATTTTGAAATGCTTTTAGTTTGCTTTTGGACT
>NW_015297363.1:0-288 GCF_001447785.1 Gekko japonicus | reverse complement strand
TCAGCAGGCAATTCTTTAAATAGACAATTTGATTATTCACACAAATCCTATAAAACAGTCATTAATAAAAGTGGTGTTTCAATAGAATCCTACCATTTGGTGTTTCCCTCAATAGTCCTTAGTGATGCTAATGGCTGTTGCCTGGTGTAAATTGGCAGCATCTTTGCCGGTGCACAGTTCTGGGGAACGCAGTGCAAGCTGTTTCAGCAGGCATTCGTGGCTGCTTGGCACAAACCGAACAGACCAGGCGATCAGCTCCCATCTGATTGCCACCTTTGAACATGGTGA
>NW_015297362.1:0-288 GCF_001447785.1 Gekko japonicus | reverse complement strand
CCATCAAAGAAGCTTGCTTGGTGGGTACACGAAACAGGGCCTTTTTGGTGGCAGCCCCCACAGTTATGAAAAAACTTAACCAGGGAGGTTTGCCTGGGCCCCTCGCTTCAGATCTTTAGGAGACAGTTGAAAAATGGTTTTATTAGGACCGTGTTTGATTAATTTAGTAGCAGTCCTAAACTGTGATCTTAATGGTCGGGTGTCAATGGATTTTATGCATTTTTCTCTATATTGTAAGCCGCCTTGAGCTGTATATGGAAGAAAGGTGGCCAATAAATGTTTTCAATA
>NW_015297361.1:0-288 GCF_001447785.1 Gekko japonicus | reverse complement strand
TTTTACTAAGTAAATGTATTTTGCAGCTCTGTGCCCAGCTGCCTACGGCTCAGCGCTGATCATAATCAGAAACCCTGGACATGTAGCCAAGAGCTTCCGGCTAACCCAAATGCATCTTATGCATGAGAATACAGAATGCTCTTCAATATAAATAATGGGATCCTCACATGGACCTGCCTTGTACTGACTCAGACGACTGGCCAGTCAAGACCAATACTGTCTACTCCAGCGCCTTGGATGGAAGTCTTTCACCTCACCCCCTACCTGATACTTTTAACTGGAGATGCT
>NW_015297360.1:0-288 GCF_001447785.1 Gekko japonicus | reverse complement strand
GACTTCAGATCTCCCCTGTCTTGGATAGGATTATACTGCCCTTGAAAAACCAGGTTCACAACTTGGGAGTGCTGCCTGACACAGTGGTCACCTTCAGTGACATACCAAGGGTTGATTGGTAGGAGCTGTCCGCTCCAGATGCAAGTGATAAGGGGGTGTCTTAGCCTCCAGGAGCAAGGGCCGGCTGTTCCCAGTCCATGGAGGCTTTGCAAGGTGGCCAAGTCTGCCTACTTATGCTCCTGCTCTCCCTCTGCCCAACCCAGCTTTCCTCCCCCGTTCTCCCTTGAA
>NW_015297359.1:0-288 GCF_001447785.1 Gekko japonicus | reverse complement strand
TGACTTTACACCTTGTGTAACACCATATATTATCTCCACACTTAATACAATGAGTGATCCTGAGCTTTCTGCCTAAAAGGGATCTTTGAGTTTTACCTACTTTTAGAAAAATAGCCAAGACATTTGTTGGACTTGTTTTTCCTACAGAAGGGAAACTATTTATCACCTCTTGCTTGGAGGATGTCTGACCATAGCTTGGCAACAGCATTATTTTTTATCTCTGTACCTGCCTGGGTTTGAATAGGACCTACAACATGGCCTGAGGCACACCACTCCAACCTCAATTTC
>NW_015297358.1:0-288 GCF_001447785.1 Gekko japonicus | reverse complement strand
AAGTATAAGCGAGCTAGTGAAGCTCCCATCTTCAGGACACTGCTTGGAACATTCTCTTCCTTTAAAATTTTAACATTTCTTGGCTCCATTCCTTGAATGAGTCTCTCTGTCCCCATTCTCTAGGCTGCCCACCCTATGAATTGCTTATCGACTGGGTGGAAGGCTAGCAGAGGGTGGGTCAGACAGGGGATCAAGGTTACCTGAAAAATGGGACTGGGGGAGGATAGCCTTTTTAAAAAAAAGTACAGAAGCTCTGTGATACTTTGAAATTGGGGTAAAGAGGATAAG
>NW_015297357.1:0-288 GCF_001447785.1 Gekko japonicus | reverse complement strand
TTTTTTGCACAGGTGCAGTTCCAGTGGGGGGGGGATGCAAACCTGGTTGGCAAACATTCAAGATATTCGGTACCAAACTGAACAGACCTGGGGATCAGCTCACGTCTGATTGGCACAGTCAATGTTCAGTTTTTTCAATGCAAAATTCATAGCTTCCCCCACTGAAAACCTGCCTTGGGGCATGGAAACGACTGGTGACATCATTGCAAACCATATGTAGCAAGAAGTAGCCATACACATGGTGAAGAGGCCCTTTTTGAACACATGGAATGACTCAATTGATTTCAG
>NW_015297356.1:0-288 GCF_001447785.1 Gekko japonicus | reverse complement strand
AGTTCAATTTAAGGTGCTGGTTATGTCACATATCTCAAGGTCCATCTCCTTCCATATGTTTCCATGTGCCAGCTATGGCCTTCAGAATGCCACCTGTTGATTGTTCTCCCAACTCATGGTGGCCCACCTGGCGGTGACCAAACCTGGACCTTTTCCATAGTGGCTCCTACTCTGTGGAATGGGCTGCCTGAAGAAGTGAGAGGAGCCCCTTTGTTGGATGTCTTTAGAAGATACTGCAAGGCTTGCTCATTTGTCAGGAGTTTTTTGTTTTGGTATTTTTGCATTTTT
>NW_015297355.1:0-288 GCF_001447785.1 Gekko japonicus | reverse complement strand
CCTTCCAACTCTATGATTCTATGAGAATAATAAAGATGCGTGACACAGCTATTGCTGGAAGTCAGTATTGGTTAATCCTCCGTCTCGGTAACTTGCCTAGCGTTTTGTTTACAAGTGGACAAGAGGTGGGGTGAGAATGGCGGGGTTCTGTCCTGCCTTCACCTGATTCGGGAGGCGGTTCGCTAGCCGAGAAAGCCGTCGACCTTCCAAGGGACCCAAACTTGGCCAAAATGGGTTTGTAACCCGGTCTTCAGTAAATGGACCGTTCCGCTTATTGATAGACAGGGA
>NW_015297354.1:0-288 GCF_001447785.1 Gekko japonicus | reverse complement strand
AATTGTAGAAGCTGTGAAAACAAAGCATGAGCCATATAAAGTGCTGGTTTGTGGAGGGTGGGGTGGACTACCAGGCCCGGGCTGGAACAACATGTTTTTCGAGTGGGTTTCCGGTGGTGGGGTGGATCCAACTTATCTTCTAAGTGGCCTTCCTTCAACTTATGTGGCTCTTCCTCCAACAGAAGAGCCATGTAAGTTGGAAGAAGACTTGTTAGACTGAAGGAAGACTTCGAATTTGAGTCAAGAGGACAGGTGGGATATACATCTCCCTTATAAATAAAAGCTGAA
>NW_015297353.1:0-288 GCF_001447785.1 Gekko japonicus | reverse complement strand
GTCGCAAATTTGGCACCAGCTATATGCTCAGCAGGACCTGCAGCCTGTTACACTCTCCAAAGAGCATGCCATCCAATGCTCACTTTTATAAATGTGTGAATGCCAAATTCAATTTGTATTTCTAGGAAGACACATACAATTATTACAGGTAGACATAAAAATGTAGTGCGTGCAGTGGCTTCTACTGTCTTGGCTGAAGAAATAGACTCCTGCAGGAAAGATGAGAGAAAAAAGGGCAGAGAGTGCCATGGAGGAAGGAGAACTGAGGGCCACAGGCACAGAGAGCTT
>NW_015297352.1:0-288 GCF_001447785.1 Gekko japonicus | reverse complement strand
CAGCCAAAGCTACAGCATTTACAATGCTGTGCATGCCGTGGCAAATTCTTTGCATTCTATGTATTCATCCAGCACTAAAAGCAAAGCAATGGTGGAAGAAGACCATCAGGGGCCTTCAAAGCCAAGAGCTTTTGAGGTATGGACTGAAGTTTCCCATGGACTGAAGATCTCATGTTTGATTAACAGATTAATGTCTGAGGCCATGCAGAAACACTCCCATCTCCTCTACAAATGGTAGTAGCACTAGTCACAGACAGGGTTGCTAGGTCACCCCAGCTACCAGAGGGG
>NW_015297351.1:0-288 GCF_001447785.1 Gekko japonicus | reverse complement strand
GTGGGAAATCTCCAGGTGCCACGTGGAGGTTGGCAGCTCTACCTAACAGTGAGGCTAGGGTGGGGCTGGGAATTTGAGGGATGGGGAAATTGCACATAGGAAACTTAAAGCCACTGCCGACCCTCAGCTCAGAAATGGTCAACTCCCACCAGATTCAGAACTCTCCCCTGCGGTCCTATCCAGTACTTGCCCCGGGGCACAGACACCATTTTCTAACATATGAACACTCCCATCTAGTTCATATACTCAACGCAAAAGGGTAATTAGCCTATTTAACACACAGGGGGC
>NW_015297350.1:0-288 GCF_001447785.1 Gekko japonicus | reverse complement strand
CCCCCTGCTTCTTCGCAAATGTAAGATTGCAGTTTGGTAAACAGTTTACATTTGCTTTAACAAACATGTCATTTTAATTATCTGACCATCTGCACTTGTGTCAGAACATACTTGGATTAATAAGGCTGTTAGTCACCACATGGGCCGTTTCCAGTAAGTTCTATCTCATGGCTGCAAATGTGGAGGCCAGGGTTCAGTGCCTCCGTCCCCCACCCTCTTTCTTTGTTGATCTCTAAAGTTATATGGGAAGATCTGGTGATTCATTTCGACCATGTTCAAACAGCAATG
>NW_015297349.1:0-288 GCF_001447785.1 Gekko japonicus | reverse complement strand
CATTTTATTATTAGGTTACAATTTAGCAAATTCTTCATTGTAGTAGCTTACGATTTTTCTAGCAGTTGCTGAATAGTTAAGTAGCCCCATAATCTCTCGATGAAGTTTCCAAAAATGTACTTCTGATTCCGAAATATTTCTTCTTTTTCTGTTACATTTACTTGCTCTTTAAGAGTCAAGTTGTTCATTTGCTAGGAAAGGGGGAAAGGTTTTAGTTATTTGAAATTTGAATAAAAGGAGTGTATATTCTTTCACATATTTTTATACACAAACAAATCTTAAAGGAAA
>NW_015297348.1:0-288 GCF_001447785.1 Gekko japonicus | reverse complement strand
ATAGGGAAACTTGCTGTCTTGCAGCCTGACCCACAGTACTGTTCAATGGCGAGAGTCGAGTTCATCCGTTTGTTCACACTGGAAACGGTATGTGAAGGGGTGGATGGCCAGGTATTAAAACTTTGGGCCCAGGATGCTTTAGCACACAGTTCCCCCACCCCCACCTGGTTCAGTAAACGTGGCAATGCAACATTAAGGGATAGATCAGCCTAGTCGATTGATATATGAGGACAGACCATGAGGCACTAGTTGAACATCCGCCCGGCGTGCAAAAGGTCCCAGGTTCAA
>NW_015297347.1:0-288 GCF_001447785.1 Gekko japonicus | reverse complement strand
AAAAAAGAAAGCTAAACATCAGGATCAGTCTACCACTCCTTGACACTGCACGTCACCTCGACGTCAGGACTCCACCTCACTTCGATGTCGTATGTCTCTGGAAGCTACAGTCAGCTCCCAGCACAGAGGTCAAACGGCTGATTCAGCGCAGAGCCAACCATTGACTTTGAATAATCATCTTTCCATGTCGCCTTGGCGCCAAGTTTCATTGGTTCGCTTGATCCATCTTTCACCAATACCAAGGACTCCCTCACCCTCCAGGCATCGACATCAATCCCCAGTTCCTTC
>NW_015297346.1:0-288 GCF_001447785.1 Gekko japonicus | reverse complement strand
ACGGGTAGCCTTAGGCCCATCCCTGGCTCAGTTCAGACACCAAATGGAACCATTATTTATTTTGACTATGTGAAACTAGGAATCACCTCACAGAAGTCGGTCCAGAATGCTGTGGCTTGGCTACTAGCAGGAGCTAGACAGAACACATACTCCCATTCTGCAGACCCTTCATTTGTTACCTAGGCCACTCTTATTCATGGGACTGCCTTTCTCCCTATGCTCTGCCATTAGACCTTTGCTTATGTCCGTAGGGGCTTCTGCAGGTGCAAACCTGAAATGGGCAAAATC
>NW_015297345.1:0-288 GCF_001447785.1 Gekko japonicus | reverse complement strand
GTGTCACCCACAAGCCCTTCCTCAATGACTCTGGGCTGTTGGGAGCTCAGGTACAGACAGGTGGGAGGGGAGGTGTGTGGGTCCGGATCAGGGGTAGTGGACCCGACCAGAAATCCTGAGCCCTGGCAATACTTGACTAATAATTATCCTACGGCATTGTGCGTAGTATAGCCAGGAGAACCTAAGATTGTCTGGCAGCCAGAAGTGCTAGATCCGTTAGCATTATGCACCGCTAGGTGGTGAGGCACACTTGTTTTTGAGGCAAGACACATTTCAGAGGTGGTTTGC
>NW_015297344.1:0-288 GCF_001447785.1 Gekko japonicus | reverse complement strand
GCGATCCTTGCTCCACCAGTGGAATATGTGGCTACGGCAGCTGCATAGGGGTCTACACCTGGTGGACTGCAGGAGCTTCCCGGATCCTCAGAAAAGACACCCCACCGTCTTCCATGGAGCTTCTACAGAACACAGTCTGTCACTTGTGCTTATCAGCCTAGAGGTCCCCTCCGGAAAAGAAGAGAAGCGCCTTCCTTAGGGGGTTGCTTCTTGCGTTGCGTGAGCGGCACCTACTGTCCGGAAAAGGGGCAGTGGCGCAGCACAAGAGCCCCGCAATGGGGAAATGTT
>NW_015297343.1:0-288 GCF_001447785.1 Gekko japonicus | reverse complement strand
GCGCTTTCATTTCATACTTATTTTTGAGATTTAAACGGATTCCATTTCAACATCAACCTCTTGACTGCTGGCAGAATGTGTTAGCAGGGCTATAGAAAGTTCTTTCCAGCTGTTTACAAAACCAAGCCCCCCTTTTAATCTTCGCCGATACCTGAGCCCCACTCCCTGTTAATTTCTACAAATTCTCCCTCCAGTTGCAATGTGCCTCCTCTCCCCCACAGCAAATTTATCCCCAGCTTAATGTATCTGAGTCAGTGTTAACTCTAAGCTGAGTCGGTGTGAGCCAGC
>NW_015297342.1:0-288 GCF_001447785.1 Gekko japonicus | reverse complement strand
CAGTGTGCTGGCAGGTTGTTTGCCACCACAGTTTGTATCTGCTGTGGGAGATTGTAAGACCAGGGATCATTACATCTATAAGGGCTTTTCCCGAGTTGCAACAGTCCCACCACCTCATCCATTCTAGCCCTTAGCTGATCAACTTGGTTAGCAATCACCTCCATACGTTCGAAAATGCTTCCTACGGTTCTTGCAATCAAAGTTGTTTGGTTGACCAGCAGAAAATCCCGGGGCCCCTCGCCTTCCTCCCCAGAATCATAGCACTGCTCTTTTTGAAGGTTATCCCGC
>NW_015297341.1:0-288 GCF_001447785.1 Gekko japonicus | reverse complement strand
TGACCGCTTGGAAGTTGAGAGGTCACAATTAGCCAGTCACGGATATTCGCAGCAAGTATTGGACACTATATTAGCCTCCAGAAGACAATCTACCATCAGAATTTATAACACAACTTGGAAGGTTTTTGTCCGGTGGTGCAGGCGTAAGAAAGTTACAGCACTCTCTCCTTCCATAGCTTCGGTGCTCTCGTTTCTTCAAGATGGATTAGACTCTGGACTTAAACCCTCGACGCTACGCAGACAAATAGTGGCACTTTCAACAGTACTTCCGTTGATGGGAGGTTACAA
>NW_015297340.1:0-288 GCF_001447785.1 Gekko japonicus | reverse complement strand
AACTCAGCTTAGAGGGAACAGTGGTCAGTTGCATAAAGTCAGATTTATTGTGTTTTGTATCTCTTCTTTGTGTCCCCCTTAAGCCCAGAAAATGTGACCTTTTTAATGATAATGTTTTCAGTAATCAGTGGCTGTTTCAAGGTGGGTTGATATTTTGTTGTACAACATCTGGATCTAGTTAGACAGTCCAGTTCTTCTGTGTTGAGCAGAAGAGTTCATAGGTTTTTTCTTACCTATTTACAAGGCTAACATAAGGCATTGTAGTGTAGTGGTTGGAGTATTAGACTA
>NW_015297339.1:0-288 GCF_001447785.1 Gekko japonicus | reverse complement strand
GGGTAGCCATGTTGGTCTGCAGTAGATGAACAAGATTCAAGTCCTTCTAGCACCTTAAAGCCCAACAAGATTTCCATCAAGAGTATAAGGTTTTGAGAGTCAAAGCTGATAAGGGCGCTTTGACTCTTGGAAGCCTATACCCTGGGAATCTTGTTGATCCTTAGCGTGCTACTGGATTCATATCTTGCTCAAAACACCTCAGTTTTCTCTCAGCCAAATGAAATTAAACCACATAGGACTCCACTGGGGATTTATGTAACACTTGGAATAGATTCCTAAGCCTGGTCA
>NW_015297338.1:0-288 GCF_001447785.1 Gekko japonicus | reverse complement strand
GCAAGTGAGAAGCAGAGGTGGTTCGCCACGCCCTTCCCCTGCACAGCAGCCCTGGTCTCCCTCCACGGTCTCCCATCCAAGTACCGACCGTAGTCAACCCCGCTTAGCTTCCAGGCTTGGCCAGCTCAGGCCAAACTGAGTTGTTCCGACTGCTCACAAATATACAACCATAGACAGCGCAGGATGGAAGTTCCCACCGCTAGGGGGAACCAGTCTCCCAGGCAAGCCCGTGCTCAAATAAACAGGACTCTTTTTTTTTCTAGCCTTCAAGGCTAGCTTTTTTTTTTT
>NW_015297337.1:0-288 GCF_001447785.1 Gekko japonicus | reverse complement strand
AGCTGGTGGCAAGCAGCAGGAGTCCAGACGTTACAGGATCTACGTGACCTGGTAATTAAAGAGCAGTTTCTTACGTTGGTACCACAAGAAACTTATGTGCTAATGCAAGCAAATAATTCCAAAGACTTAATGACTCTGGCAACTTTGGCAGAGCAGATAGCTGCGAGTCGGCCACAAGGAAGTCAGCAGTCTTTTGTTGCAAAGCACGGCAGGCAAAGATATGTAAACAACCAAGAGAGGAAAGGAGATCCTGTGGCAAGATGGAGTGGAAAGGGAGGCCTAGAAGAA
>NW_015297336.1:0-288 GCF_001447785.1 Gekko japonicus | reverse complement strand
AATCTCCAGGAGTTTCCTAACCCAGAGCTAGCAACTTTAGGTGAGTTATTGTGAAATCCTACTCAGGTCTATTCAGTGGGTTTACTTCCAGGTAAGTGTCCTTAGGATCGCGCTGTTAGAGTAGCAGGAGTAGGCACTAAAATATGTTTTGTGCTGGCCTAGTCTGTGGGAGGAGACATAGGGTTGCCAGCATAGGGCTACCAACTCCAAAGTGGCTCTGGGGGCAACTCTGAGCACTGTGTGACATCACTTCCAGTTACCATAGAAGAAGAAAAAGAGATTGGATTT
>NW_015297335.1:0-288 GCF_001447785.1 Gekko japonicus | reverse complement strand
CTCTTCCTGTTTCCCCCCTCTGCTTTGAGGCTGCAGGCAGTTGGGGGCACTGCCCAGCTAAAGGCACAGCCCCAGATGACCCATGTCTACAACTGCCCATGTTCGGTTAATGACCGATACAAGGGCCAGTCAATCAGCATGCTGTGCAGGGACAACTGGCTGTTCTTTGGCTCAGTTCAGCCGTATTCCAAAAGAGGTGGCTGACGACTTTCAATGGGTTTATTGTTCAAGCTATGCGCATCTTCACCTGTACATTGCGCAGGGTCTTGCAGAGTTTGCCTCCAATGT
>NW_015297334.1:0-288 GCF_001447785.1 Gekko japonicus | reverse complement strand
GTTGCTCATGGAGGATTTTCTGTGCAGGCACGCATGGGACCTGCACGTGAGCAGGCCTGCCACAGATACGTTTTTAGCTTTCAAAGACCACCAGAGGGCGCTGCACACCACAGCTGAACTGAGCTGTTCCCACCCAGTCAGGTACTCTGGCATAATCACACCCCTTTCCCTCTATTCCTACTGAACTGATGAGACCAAAAAAAGACCAATGAGAGAGCACACAATGGGGCAAGACGGAGGTATGTGTGCCTGGACAGATGATCCTCAATGAACAACAGACACAGGTAA
>NW_015297333.1:0-288 GCF_001447785.1 Gekko japonicus | reverse complement strand
ACACCAAACATAAATGATCAGCAACACCCCCACCCCCCGCCCTGTGATTTAATAAAAATCTTGCCACCCTGGGGAACCGGTGCCAGGCAGGCAGAGCTCACAGGATAGGAAGCACGCCACTCACCACTGGAAGTAGAGGAACACCTGCCCCACCTGCAACGAGAGAGGGGGTGGGGGAGAAAAGAAAACATAAAGCAGGGTCTGCAGAAAGCCAGAGGCCAGAGGGGGGAGCTATTCCCACCCCTGGTAGTTTAACTCGAACTTAAGAACATAAGAGACGCCAATATT
>NW_015297332.1:0-288 GCF_001447785.1 Gekko japonicus | reverse complement strand
CCTCAAGCCACAGGTAGACAAGAAAAAGGGCAGAGCTCGAGTAGGGGCAAGTATCCCATACAGAAGGAGGGTGGGGGAGCACATGGGGCAAGTATACACACCTGTTCCTCTCACCACCATGACAGTGATGTGAGGGACCAGAACAATGCTGCCCACCCATATTTGTCCCATCAGCCTTGGACAACAGCCGTCTGTTGGGGGAAACTTCCCACCCGGCTCGATGGGGGTGGGGGTGGAAACTGGAAGGGACCCTGTCGTTTCAGAGAGAAACTGTTCCAAAGCATCTAT
>NW_015297331.1:0-288 GCF_001447785.1 Gekko japonicus | reverse complement strand
TAATGATATATATGACCTCTTAAGATTTTTTATCATAAGTCTATTGTTGAAGAAGATACAGGTGGATTGGAAAGTGCTTGTGAAGGCAAGGGATGAACCCTGAACTTCCTTGGTAGTCTCCCAATAAACCAGGGCCAACCCTGCTTCTGAGATCTCACAAGATCAGGCTATTTCCTAACTTGTTGCCACACATACATAAAATGTGTACACAAAACATTATGCTCAAACAACACGCAAATAACATCTTCATTACTGTTAAATATTAGTTGGAACCTAAGTATCACACCC
>NW_015297330.1:0-288 GCF_001447785.1 Gekko japonicus | reverse complement strand
GATTTCCATGTAGCGGCTTTGTCAGCCAGGAGTGTCCTTGTTTATGTTGGCTGGGCCTGCAGGAAGAACGTCCTCCTTTGAAGGCCGAGTCATCAGAAAGGGATGCCAAGGCAAAGGCAGCCTTTTGGAAACGGCCCTCTTTCGAGAACAGCCAAGATAACCCGGATAGAACGAAGACATCCCCCCGGTTGCAGAACTGCAGAGCCAGTGACACCTACAGCTGGAGATCCATGCAGTTGCAGGAGGTGTTAAGTGGTCATGACTGAAAAAGCCACGGGTGTTGTGACC
>NW_015297329.1:0-288 GCF_001447785.1 Gekko japonicus | reverse complement strand
ACTTTTGCTATGCAGTCACAACTCACCAGTGTTTAGCAATGTAACACCCAGCTTAGCATAACCCTTCCGGCCATTCCACACACTGTGACTAGAAGCTGACATGAAAATAGTGGCACAAGCATTCCACTGACGCCTTGCCACTGCGTACAGCCAAAACCTTTCTTTCCAGCTTTGGCTTCATACACACCTTCATTTATACCTTCATTCCTATAAGGACCCTCCTCCCCAGCCCCTCTCACTCATGAATCTGAAATGACCAAGGCCTATTATGCATGGATGTTTTCCCTT
>NW_015297328.1:0-288 GCF_001447785.1 Gekko japonicus | reverse complement strand
AAAAAAAAATCATCACGGATCAAACACCCCAGATAGAACTTTCGTATCACCTCATACCACCACAGACCCAATGGGTAGCCTCATATGAGGTGTGAGCTCAGAGGCACGTGCACATGCAGATGTTTCCCACTCTCCCCCTTTCCCCACAGTTGGGGTGGAGCCATACATGAACTTTGCATGCGGAAGATCCTAGGTTCAGCCCTGGCACCTCCAGTAAAAGAGGTCAAGTCGTAGGCGATGTGAAAGACTATGACATGAAATGCTGGAGAGCCACTGCCAGTCAGAGTA
>NW_015297327.1:0-288 GCF_001447785.1 Gekko japonicus | reverse complement strand
ATCTGGATTATCTTCCACAGAAAGGATAGCACAATGACAGTGCAATATCAAATGAGGTGTGGATGCAGCCTCAGTTAAACAGAGGAAAAGGGGTAGGAAGTCCCTAAGAAGATATAATATCATATATATGGATCAAGTGGGGATTTACTAATTGTTTATCCCATCTCCCAAACATTCCTTTGTATCCCACTTCTTTTTGCTGCTGTTGTTGGTGCTGCTTATTTGTGCAAATAGTGCCACCAATATTCATGGAACTTTAGGGAGTATGTGTCATGTCTTGTGGAACTT
>NW_015297326.1:0-288 GCF_001447785.1 Gekko japonicus | reverse complement strand
CAACACGGCTGACCACCTGGGTCTTTCTGCTGCCCCATTCACTTCAGCTGTTTTTGGTTGTGCAAGTCCGTGGAACTGAAATCCTCCCCCCCAAACTCTGTTACCTGCTGGATTTCATAGGTTGCTCATAGGGGGTTTGTTGAATGGCATATTCCTGATACCCTCTGCGCTGCGACGAGTCCAACGCTGACGTCTCCAGATTGGCCGCTGGTTCGGTTTCCGGAGAAGCAGCCTCAACTGGGACTATCTTTGTAGCTCCTACGAGAAGAACACACACACACACACACA
>NW_015297325.1:0-288 GCF_001447785.1 Gekko japonicus | reverse complement strand
TGCAGTACAATTCCTTAATACTTAATTAAACCCTATCCAAGTGCCAACCTAATGCAACCTCTTCTCTTTGCTAACTGTGTTCGCAAGTGCAACAACAGTAGGAATACCCAAATCAAGAAAGAAATTCTGCCACTTGCCCTGCCCTGTAAACCCCACCACTGAATACACTCTTCAAAAACAAATTATGAGACAAAGAAGGCCATGAGTGCTACAGGACTCAGTTTGATCCAGGACTCCCAACAAACCCTAGCTCAATAAATCATTTTCCCCATTGTAACACAAAGCAAA
>NW_015297324.1:0-288 GCF_001447785.1 Gekko japonicus | reverse complement strand
AATTGGAAATGGAAATATTTTGCTGGCAATGGTATTAATATATGTAGTATTGTGAGGAATTAGGGATGGAGTGATTTTTCTGTTTTTTTATTTTGGTACTGGGAACTTTAAAGGATGAGTGGATTGAATTATTGTGTGTTTGTTTGATAGGAAACTTGATATATATGGGTTTCTGTATGAAGGTAGTTTTGGATTTAGTTTTTGGTTTTGAATAACTGCATCATGAAAAAACTAGAAATGGAAATTATTGCTGGCAACGGTAGTAATATATGTAGTATCATGAGGAAA
>NW_015297323.1:0-288 GCF_001447785.1 Gekko japonicus | reverse complement strand
GAGAGAGAGAGAAATATATAACAGAAGTCGTTTGAAGGACACTGGACGCAGCTTTTTTTAAAAAAAACGGAAGACAAAATTTTAACCAGAAATAATCGCACTCTTGGGGAAAAAGTTGAAAAAAGTAAAAAATGAAACTTTTGAACATATACACGCTATCAACAGGCATAAAGTCTAAAGCATCACAAAAAGGATTTTCTGATTATATTTTAAGCACCTCAAACACATTTTAGCACAACATTTTCAAGCAACATGAGTGTGTAATTAGTTAAGGCTAGGTTTTAAGGC
>NW_015297322.1:0-288 GCF_001447785.1 Gekko japonicus | reverse complement strand
GTTGTTTTCCTTATGATATATTTTTTTAATGCTTAGCGGTGGCTTTTTTAATGGTCGGGTTTAATTACTGTGTTAATGATTTACTTTTTTATTATTTTAATTTTGTAAGCTGCCTTTGGCAGGTTCCTAGAAAGACAGCATAAAAATGGTCTAAACAAATACATAATAAAGGATTCAGCAAACAAGTTTTGGAGGCCAGCCTATTGTTTTAACAGCTGTGATCACTCACAAGCTGAGCCTAGCTTTACTACTGTCCAACTGCTGAACATCTTCCTGATGCCTTGCAAG
>NW_015297321.1:0-288 GCF_001447785.1 Gekko japonicus | reverse complement strand
GAAGGCGGTCTTGATCTGGCTTTCCTCTGATTTGGTTATTTTGATTGGGTATACCATTGTCTTGCTTTGATTAACCTTTAGACCTGTTACGACAGCAAAGTCTTGTAAGGAGTTTTGGATAGCGTTCAGTGATTCTATGGGATTGCTGACATATAAGATTACGTCGTCCGCAAATAAACTCAGCTTGTGGTGCTGTTCTGCAACCTGTATACCTTGAAACTCTTCATTCGCTCTCAATACGCACGCCAAAGGTTCAAGGGCAAGAACAAAGAGAATAGGGGACAGGGG
>NW_015297320.1:0-288 GCF_001447785.1 Gekko japonicus | reverse complement strand
GCAGGACACTCTTCGGGCTGCCCCTCCCTGCCGTGCCTTCCTAGGAAACGGGACCTCGCCCAACATACCAGCCCTAGAGGAAGAGGGAGGGACGGCCTGCGTCACTCCCCTGCCGCTCTTGTTGCTAGCCAGCTCAGGATGGTACCTGGCCGAAAGGTAGGTGGTATTTCCTACCCCTCTCCTGCCTGGCTCTGGGTTCTAATCCTGGGGGGCTGGTGGGCAGAAGAGACCCTTGCGAGCTCTTTGGGCAGGGAAAAGATGCCGGGGATGAGCTCCCACCTGCAGCTG
>NW_015297319.1:0-288 GCF_001447785.1 Gekko japonicus | reverse complement strand
ATCCATGGAACCCAGTATTTAACAAACACCAAAACCATGGAGGCAGGCCAATAGCAGTTACTGGGGATATGCCACACAAAACAAAAAGCCTTCACCTGCTGGAGGACAACCACCATTTAAAACCTTGAAAACCCTGTATGCATGTGTTATGTATGAAATGGGGAAGGGACATACTACAGCAGTGTTTAGCATGTCAGACTAGGACTAGGTAGATTCTGGTTAGGATCACCAACTGCCTGGGGAGGAAAGTCTAGTTCTGTTAATTAGGGTTGCCAGGTCTGGGTTGGA
>NW_015297318.1:0-288 GCF_001447785.1 Gekko japonicus | reverse complement strand
CCCCCCATTCTAGAGTTTAGTTTGTTTCTTTTAAGGTCTATTTCGTAATCATTGTTTTAAAGAAGTCTTCAACATTTTACAATTGGGTTTCAATCCCCTTTTTGGAAAACGCCCTTTAGTTTTCCCTATACCAATGTGGAGGACTTATTTGAGTTTAAAAACCATTTTTACTGTTGTTGCAATTTTTACAGCTTTTAATTCTCTATAAGTAATACAACACGGTTTTCAGGTCTTATTTGATAATGTTGTTCCTTTTTGCTTTTAATTGCAATCTTTCTTTAGAAAGTA
>NW_015297317.1:0-288 GCF_001447785.1 Gekko japonicus | reverse complement strand
GGGATCCATAATGACACTGTGTCCTGGGGAAATGGGGGTCCACCTGGAAATGCTGCCACCTCAGATCCAGACCATGTAACTGTGGTAGTGCTCTAAGGACTCCCCATATAGCTCACAAAACATCTCCTAATGTCAAGATCTCCCTTGTTAAGAACCTGAGCTGCTTCCTGCAACACACGCTGAGGAGTAGGCAATGCTCTCTAAACCCTTCTTCCCAAGTATGATCAGAACAGAGGCTTTGGTCCAGTCCTCCAAGGCTCAGTGGTAGAGCATTTACTTTGCATACAG
>NW_015297316.1:0-288 GCF_001447785.1 Gekko japonicus | reverse complement strand
TTGCATGTAAATGGAATGTTGCCTAGTTTAGCTATAACCAACAGAAGCAGAGATAAGTTTGCCCAGAACTCATGAATCCTATAAAAGTTTCACTTTTATCAAACACTTTAAATTAGTTCACATTTTACGTCTTCATGTCCCTGTTTGGCTTTCATTTGACTACTGCTGCCTCTCGCCCCATCTGCTCTTTGCCCCACACAGATTAAAAACTAGTTGACAAAAGAGAAGATTTCCTTTGTCGCATCTCTCAAAATGGTGGTGGGGAAGTTGCATGACTTGCCTCTCTAG
>NW_015297315.1:0-288 GCF_001447785.1 Gekko japonicus | reverse complement strand
ATTTGTGTGGTAGACATTGTACTAGGTTTAAGAAGAGTTTGTATAGATGTCTGGCTAGGTGACTGTATTGATGTTCTTCTAGGACCTGTGTTACTGCCACTCCCTGTAGCCATTTGCTGTTATACTCTTTTAAGGTTGCCCTTATTTATATATATATTGTTAGTACTTTATCTGTTGTAAGTCTCTTTTGTTTTTACTTAGACTTTCTCTCTCCTTAATGTTTGGGGTTCAGGTCAGTTATAGTTTCCTACTTTCAATATTGGTGTATTTAATCTACACCAAGTTTAT
>NW_015297314.1:0-288 GCF_001447785.1 Gekko japonicus | reverse complement strand
TCCTTCTCCCAAAGGAGTCCAGCTTCTTGACCTCCTTATCTGTCGGAGTGGAGTGTGTGTGTGTGCTTATTCTTTGAAGAGGAGGTCACCAACAGATAATTGGGTTTGGGGTGGCAAAACAAAAAATTAGCCCCAGATCCCCATAGAATTTGAGGTCTTCTGATGGTGATATAGGCAGGTCATCAGTGACCTGTGAGAGGAGGCAAAGGGTCCATATGTGAGGTTTGATGCCTGGAACCATCCCTGTTGGATGCATTGACAGATGTGCTGTTCAGGTCCTTGATGTCG
>NW_015297313.1:0-288 GCF_001447785.1 Gekko japonicus | reverse complement strand
TCTACAGGACTTGTGAGCTTGTATCCATAAAGCTATAGACCAAAATGTATACAAACAGGGTCCACTGTCTACACTAAAAAGATCCATATATAATAAGTTATGTTCTAAACCGACAACTAAGACAGGATTCTGAGAGGACAGAATCAACTGCACAGAACATTAAAACAAAGAACTTATGTTGTTCTTGCCATTCTCATGTGCTTTCATAACAGGTTTCCTGCAGGTTACAAAAGAAACAAAGCAAAAACAAGAGAGAGTGGCAGGAAGGAGATGCAGAGGTTGGCAGTA
>NW_015297312.1:0-288 GCF_001447785.1 Gekko japonicus | reverse complement strand
TTTTCCCATGAGTGGTGAAAAGCAGCTGGGAAGTGATTTTTAGCAGGGAAATACAGCACAAAAGGAGGTGGTTAGGAAGCGCAGTTTCCTGTGGTAGTCTTCCATTAATGACTGAAGTCTAAACAGCTGTATTTTGTAAAAGGGAAAAAAATGGTAACTAAACCACATGCAAGTGGAAGTCAGGCATAGTTTGCTCTTCAGTCCTGTGAGGACCATAGGTGGAACTTGGTGCAAACCTGTCCAGTTATTCATGTCTAAGCCCAGTTTAGGGTTCCCAGCCTCCAGATG
>NW_015297311.1:0-288 GCF_001447785.1 Gekko japonicus | reverse complement strand
AGGCTTGGAGCTGACCCATTCCTCTGGCGGCAGCTCTTTCAAGGTGGGAAGCCCCTCCTGACCAGAAACCTCACCAAGCAAGGACTTTCCCCCCTTTTCCGCAACATGGGGCAGTTTGCCACATTTGGGAGCAATGCTTGGAAAAGCCCCAGGTGGCTTCTGAGCCGCTGAGTAACTATCATTGCTCTATACTTATTTTCAATAATGTACATTTATATTCAGCTGAAAGTAATGAATTGGACATAGGAAAAAAAACCATGCTCCAATGATAAGTGTGTGTGTGTGTGT
>NW_015297310.1:0-288 GCF_001447785.1 Gekko japonicus | reverse complement strand
CAAAGCTGAGGAGCATGGGACAGCCACTCTCACATTAGTACATATTTTCTTCAATCCTTGACTCCAGTTCAAACATGTCCAGTGTAAAAGGGGTTGTTATTCTTACACTCAGGGAAATGGTCCATGCACACACTATAGCACTTATATTTGTGTAAAGTTCTGTACTGGCATGACAGCCCTGTAATTCTGGATCACAGCAATGACAACATGGTTCCAAGTGCCCTTTAAATAGCTTGTACTTGAAACACCTGGAGTCCTGCCCTTCCAGCCAGTTTGGTGTAGTGGTTA
>NW_015297309.1:0-288 GCF_001447785.1 Gekko japonicus | reverse complement strand
GTGGAGTACTTTCATCTCTTTTAACCTTCATTTGACTCAGTTGTACAGACTCCATTCCTGAAAATATTTGCTCGGACCTGGCTCTCTGCCCCAAACTTTCCACAGTGAGCAGACACAAAGAATTCATTGAGCTTCTGTGCCACCTCCCCATCTTCCTTTAGCGAGCCTTTTATTTCTTGGTCGACCAAAGGCCCAACTACCTCTCTGGTTGGCTTCCCGCTGCAGATATATCTAAAGAAATTATTATTTGATACTTTTAGCAATTCACTCCTTAAATTCTCTTTTGTC
>NW_015297308.1:0-288 GCF_001447785.1 Gekko japonicus | reverse complement strand
AACCTTTACCTTTACCTTTACTGGACTCTACTGTGATATCACTTCACAAAAGCATCCACGAAACATTCATCTATCTAGCTGTTGCTTTTGTCCCACCCTTTCCCTCAGGAATTCAGGTCAGCTGACCTGTCTGTCCCCTCCCCCATTTTATCCTCACGTTAGTCCTGTGAAGTAGACTACACTGAGAGAGTGCGGCTGACCCAGGTTCACCCCGTGAGCATCAAAGCTGACTGGGAATTTGAACCCAGGTCTTATTCCAAAACTCTAACTTCCACACCATGCTTATTC
>NW_015297307.1:0-288 GCF_001447785.1 Gekko japonicus | reverse complement strand
CTTCAGGATGCTCATGGGAGTTGTAGTTTCCAAAACAAAGGAAATGGGAACACCTGAGGCCAGGTTATTCCCCTAAATATCGCTGGGCTATTTGCCAAGGTGTTTACTTGCTAGAAGTCGTGATGACAGAGGCCACACAATAGCACTTCCTTCTCAAACCAAGACGGGCTTAATGTAACCAATTCCCTGAGCTCTGCTTTGTTCCTTCATTCATCTGTGGCTGTGCACTTCATAGAACATGAAGCACTTGAGAAAACGGACTACGGAATTATCACTTTGGGTTCTGTC
>NW_015297306.1:0-288 GCF_001447785.1 Gekko japonicus | reverse complement strand
CAAACAGAGGCTGTGTCAACAGCGTAGTTAAGTAAACTGGTCATTAGTGTTGTCAATGAGTCTCTTGCCCAGGGGATGGCAGCCTTGTGCGAGAACATTGATTTCTGCCCTCTGATAACTCCTTTGATTAGGAGACTGGCTGCAGACGCCCCTGTTCTGAAAGGCCAGTTCCGACTCTTGCTCCTGGTCCGTTTAGGAGGCGAGAAGTCAGGCAAAGAGAGGAAACAACATCTGGAAGAACATCTGCACTGAGAGGTTTTCCTTTGGCAGTGTTTTGCCTGTCCCCCC
>NW_015297305.1:0-288 GCF_001447785.1 Gekko japonicus | reverse complement strand
TACAAAGGAATACCTCATGCAACACAACAGGGGAGACAGAGGCTCATTGATACATGTAATATTGCTGCAAAAAGTGAAATGCAAGCACTGCTATAATATTGTCACAGGATGAACCATAGTTGAACAGGAGGATGCATGATTCACACATGAAACAGATTTAATCATGGTATTTTCAGTCGAACAACAGCAGGGCGGGTAAAGAATTGTGAGGCAGACCCTGGAGAGCTGCTGATGTTTAGGGCAGACAGTACTGGGATAGGTACGCAAATATTCAACGAAAGCATTTCT
>NW_015297304.1:0-288 GCF_001447785.1 Gekko japonicus | reverse complement strand
AAACGCTCTGCACAGAACCTCTCGGCACAATCATCTTTGGCTGGAAAATCTGTACAACCCCTGGGCTGGCCGATGTTTCTGCCATTGACATCAGCCACTGACTTGCCGCCTCCCTTTTCTCCCTCCTGCCGCTCTTGTTGAATTGTGGGGGAAGCCTGGTGGTGCCAGAACACCAGAGATTAATGACCTTTCCCCAATTACTGTCCCTACACATAATTTAAAGCAAAATAGGGTTAGTCGTAATCGCTGTATGAGGAGGCATTTTTATTTGCTTGCTGATGGGTTAAT
>NW_015297303.1:0-288 GCF_001447785.1 Gekko japonicus | reverse complement strand
ATGAATAATATATTTTGCAGATATAAATACCACATAAATGGCAGATGAAAACCATACAAATAAAAGTGCAAAGGAAGACATCTTTGAAAAAAGAACAGATCCTACAGAGAGTCAGTATATGGTATTATTCTGGGTCTTATTGCTCAGTGGGCTCATCACTTGACAACTTCTAGGTGAATACATTCATTTTCTCCAGTGAGAAATGTGATGCTTGAGAGTGTATCTGAATAAGAGAGCTCTGTCCAAGGTGCTTGAATTGTGATGGCTTTCATTCAACTATTGCTTGAT
>NW_015297302.1:0-288 GCF_001447785.1 Gekko japonicus | reverse complement strand
GGCGCGCTCCTTGCCCGTGCCAGAGAGCCAAGCGCCGGTCCCCAGACGCCGCGTCCGCGGAGGGAGACGAGAGGCTGCCCTTCGCCGCCCGCCCGTCGGCCGCCAGAGGGCAGCAGGCTCCCGGCAGAGAGAGGCCCTTACACAACCCTCCCTCCACCCCCGCAGGGAGGAGGCTCCGGCCGGCCGGAGGATGCGCTCGAGGCGCCCCGGGCGGCTGCACAGGGAGCCCTTCGGAGCCCTCCAGCCCTGCCCCTGGCCAGCAGGGGGCCCCCTCTCCGCCCCCCCTCC
>NW_015297301.1:0-288 GCF_001447785.1 Gekko japonicus | reverse complement strand
TTTGCTGTGGTTTGGGCTTGCAACTGTAGTGGATAATTTTGGCACTCCCACACAGATTTGTTTCCTGTCCGTTGTTTTCCCATAGTTTCCCTGTGCATTCCCAAACCAGTTTTGATCTGATATTACCTGCTATTATACCACAAAATGCATTTGCTTTCTAGGTGGGAGGTACACTGCACTTCAAAAGTTGCCACCCACTTTGGTGGCATTTTCTCTGTCCTGTTCCCCCACAGCTGCTGTTTCCTCCCTTATTCCACCAGGTAGCATTGTTCAGGGGAGTAGAATTTC
>NW_015297300.1:0-288 GCF_001447785.1 Gekko japonicus | reverse complement strand
TCCTCCTCCTCCTTCTTCTGTCCTCCTCCAGGCATGCAGCGATTGCATTGTTTCCGGGTCTCCCGCTGCCAGGCAGTGCCATCTGCACACTTCATGCTGATGCTTTGTTTCAGCACCGGCTCAGCTCTGTACCTGATTTCTGCTGGTTTAGAAAAATTTTGTTGGATGTCCCGGCCGTTGATCATACTGACATACATTGCGTAGTCTGTCTTGAACCTCAGTGGGAGACTATGGTGGTGGAAAGTGTGCTTGAATCACAGCCAATGCTCCCTCTAAACTGCGGAGTCT
>NW_015297299.1:0-288 GCF_001447785.1 Gekko japonicus | reverse complement strand
TCAGAGGTATACTGCTTCTAAACATGGAGACTCTTGTTAGTCATCATGGTCAATAATTGTTGATATCTTTGATATATTTGTGCAATCTCCCCTTTGGGGGGGGAAATCCATCAAGACTAGTGCTTATTGCCAGGACTAATTATAATTCAGGCTTTCTGCTACTTGGGAGTTAGAAGAAAATATCTTGGAATGAATTAAGATTATTAGAACAGGAACGCCTTTGTTATTCGTTGCAGAATGGAACAAATTCTAGTTAGGGGAAAGCATTTTTTAATCTCTTCATCTGCT
>NW_015297298.1:0-288 GCF_001447785.1 Gekko japonicus | reverse complement strand
CTTTCGAACTGCTAGGTTGGCATCTATAGTTCCATCTATACCTTGCTGTTAACATCCACTGATGAACCTCTGCTCCATAGGTATTCTCCACATTGCCTCTCGTCTTCACCATATCAACTTGGACCTTCCCATGAACTCCCGTTGCTCTTTGCACACCATCAGGGGAGCGGATTCCTATCCCGTGCTTCTTGGGTGTCCATTCCTAATGTGAGGGTCTATTGAGGTTTAGGGCAACATCTTCCCTTAGACTCTTAGGGAAATGAGGCCAGGTTGTCCCCACGACCTTCC
>NW_015297297.1:0-288 GCF_001447785.1 Gekko japonicus | reverse complement strand
TGCCAACCAAGTGGTCTAACATGAAGCCACAGCCCCTTCCTTTCAGAAATTTGTCTAATTTCCCCCTTTAAAGCCATCTAATGTTATGGCCAGCCTCACCACATTTTGTGGCATTGAATTCCATAAACTAATTCTGAGTTATATGAAAAGAAACACATGCCTTTGAAAAATTACCAACTTGGACCAAATTGCGGTGGCCAGGATGTTGTTAGTGGTTAGTGACAGGAATCATATCACTCCTGTGCAGAAAGATCTGCATGCCAATCTTGGTTCTGTTTCCAAGCACAA
>NW_015297296.1:0-288 GCF_001447785.1 Gekko japonicus | reverse complement strand
TTCAATTCTACAGTGGAACTGGCCGGTCCATTTCTTGACCTGCTCCTCTGGGACTGTTACCCTATCCATTAACAACTCCTCACAGTGATCACGGCACATCATGCAGTAACAAAAATATGGCAGTTGAGATTGGAGCACCAGCATCTCCCACAAACAGTTATTAGTGAGGTATGATGACAATGGATGGAGAAAGAGCACACCATCAGTACGGAAGTTTGAAGGACCTGAAGCTAGGCTAACATAACTGTATTCTGAGAAACAGGATTTGGCATATAACCTGTATGTGTG
>NW_015297295.1:0-288 GCF_001447785.1 Gekko japonicus | reverse complement strand
ATCGAATTGATTTTATATCTTTTACTCTTGTACATGAAGAATAGGCCCTCTGGTACCAGCCATCTATACTGAATGTTATTTTCTTTTAGGAGGTTCGCCAAAACGTAATAATCCTGTCGTTTTTCTCTCACCCTCCACGGGGTTTCTCTAAGTATTTTGATTTCTGTTTCTCTAATCTTCAATGATGTATCCATTGAGTTCTTTAAAATTCTTTCTTTAGTTTCCTTTTTAGTAAATTTAATATGCACTTCCCTCGGTATTTTGTTGCGTCTAGCATATGCCGAATTA
>NW_015297294.1:0-288 GCF_001447785.1 Gekko japonicus | reverse complement strand
TTTTTAGCACATGCTGCAATTTGGTGATTACATTAACTTTGTATGTACAGCAATTTATGGATTAACCCCTTTGAGAACTCCTGTAGAAATATCAAGTGAAAATAACATGAAAAAATTACTTAGCCTGCAATTGTAAGCCCAATTGAATTAAGAGGGACTTACTGATCAGTAAACACACAAACATACTGTTTTTAGTATTAGATACTAGTAGTGGGACCCTAAGCAAAGTCACGTCTTCTAAACCCATGGTGTAATTCTGTTTAGAATTATTATGTAACTAGACTTTAC
>NW_015297293.1:0-288 GCF_001447785.1 Gekko japonicus | reverse complement strand
TGTTTGAAAAGTGAGCCAATTTGCATTATTACTTCATGAAACCATATCAATACTCCCCCATTTCCCATTGCTGTTAAGCAGCAGGTTCACTAGCCCTGCATCCATTTCCCAGGTAGCAACTCATGCAACATCTGCCCCACTCCCATAAAGCTGCACACATTTCATCTCATTCTAGCTCAAAAAGCCAAATTCTCCCCTTAAAATTCATATTTTCTCCTTGGAAACTCCACACCAAGCAACTGCACTGATTCTTAAGACATTATAGTACCAATTACCAGTACCTTTTTT
>NW_015297292.1:0-288 GCF_001447785.1 Gekko japonicus | reverse complement strand
GGGGGACATATGGGGAAAGGCGGTCCTTCCTCAGCAGATATCTCCTGGCCCTGAGAGTGGGTATAAAACATTCTGTGTGCAAGGACAGACCCCAAGGCAAGCTATCTACATGCTTACAGCTGATGCTTCTGTTTAAACACCACACTCAATAATGGCCCATGTGTCAGTCCTTAGACTCTGGATAAAATACAGCCAAATAAAGGGAAGCCTGCAGAAGAACTACTCCTTCACGTGAAGCAAGACAACAGGGTGCAGACACTGCTTCAGACACAAAACAGATGCCTACGC
>NW_015297291.1:0-288 GCF_001447785.1 Gekko japonicus | reverse complement strand
AAGCAGCCAAGCTGCACGCCCTTTCACAAGCTCTTAGGCTGGCTAAAGGACAAAGAGTGAACATTTATACTGATTGGGTCCATGCCTATGGCATGCTATGGAGAGAAAGAGGATTTGTCACAGCAACCAGAGACAAGATAGCGAATGGTCCCCAAGTGTTGCAGCTACTGGAGAACCTGATAGAACCAGCAGAAGTCACTGTAATCCACATCAGAGCTCATCAAAGGAGGCCCTCTTCTGAAATCTGAGGAAATCATCAAGCAGATGAAGCATCCAAGGCAGCAGCTG
>NW_015297290.1:0-288 GCF_001447785.1 Gekko japonicus | reverse complement strand
TCCCCTGTCAGCAGTCCTTTTATAACTTTTGGAAGATGAGTGCCGTTTTTCCTTACCTGATACAGGCCTAGAGAGCCGATATGTGCCCTGTTGGGGAACGTTTTGTGTAGCCATCGGTATATGTTTAAGCTTCCCCAGCAGTGAAGATATTACCTTCCCAAGGCCGTTTCAGGTTGGGAAAATAGCATGAAGGTAACCGGTTAAGCCCTCGCATGGTCCAGTCCCAAACTGAACTGGGCCTGTGTCCACCTAGGAATTGATACATGATAGAAAGTCCTCTTGGGGGGG
>NW_015297289.1:0-288 GCF_001447785.1 Gekko japonicus | reverse complement strand
ATCAGAATGGCTACAAGTCCCCGTGGTGAACTTGTGTAAGAGGTAACATGTAGTTTGGTCCTCTGAGACCACAGAAGAGAGCAAAAAGGCATTGTGGCCACTATCACTGGCCAGAGGAGAGGAATCAGCATTGAAGGATACCGTTTTCATCCACAAATTAGGACCAGGGAAGGAAAATCAGACTGATTTAACTGTATAAAACTCATCTGTCAACCTGATCTCCTTCCCCTACCTCCACCCTCCATGCCCCTTCCCTTTGTATTCCCTGTCTTGTTAGATTGTAAGGCT
>NW_015297288.1:0-288 GCF_001447785.1 Gekko japonicus | reverse complement strand
CCTGCTGCCTTCAATGTTTCCTAGCATGACTGTCTTTTCTAGTGACTCTCGACTTCTCATAACGTGACGAAAGTACGATACCCTCAATTTGGTCATTTTAGCTTTAGAGGAAAGTTGAGGCTGGCTTTGATCTAGAACCCACATTTAGTCTTTTGGGTAGTCGACGGTATCCGTGGAACTCTCCTCCAAGATCACATTCCAAAGGGATCCACTTTCTGCCAGTCAGGCCACACTACTGGCTGAGGCTTCCCCTGGCAAAAAGGTGGTCATGACTCATAACAGAGATGG
>NW_015297287.1:0-288 GCF_001447785.1 Gekko japonicus | reverse complement strand
TTTCTCGAGGCATTCAGCTGCACCTCACGATAAACGTGGTAATTTCCCAAAAATGCAGGGAGATTTTTTCCCGTACAATGCTATGGGGACAGTTGCTCCGGTCCCTCAGTGCTTACATGTCAGTGGGTTTACCCAGGAGTAACTCTGCTGGAGATTTCACTGTCAGAACCATGGTAAATCTGTTGGAACAAAAAAAAAATTCGTGGCACCTGAAAGACTAAGAGTTTGATTCCACTGTAAGCTTTCCAGGACTAGAGTTCACTTCTCCAGGTGCAATGAGTGGATCCT
>NW_015297286.1:0-288 GCF_001447785.1 Gekko japonicus | reverse complement strand
TGTTACCTTCCCACCAAAGTGGTGGGAATACAAAAGATCTCCAGTTATATCAACAACCAAAAGTGAAATCCCTTTGACAGTACATACATTATGTAAGGCTGAATTTGAATTATATGGATATTCTTTATTCAATTTGTTTACTATTTTATTGGCACTGAAAATGGAGAGCTCATTTTGTGTTTTCCCCCTCTCTCCCAAATGGATTAGATCAACCACTTTGTGTTTTGACATCTTCATCTAATGAGTGGATTCCACTCTAATGAGGTCTACATCTAATGAGTGGATTCT
>NW_015297285.1:0-288 GCF_001447785.1 Gekko japonicus | reverse complement strand
AGGGGAGAAAGCAATGAAAAGTGAGACTGAGACTGTCACTATAACACCGAGAGAACAAATTCAGTCTGAGCCTGTACTGAAAGCTGCCTCTGACATGAGTATGGACCGAAACCGTGAAAGGGACGCACTTGGTTCTCTCCAGGCTTACCCGTCCTCCCTACCTCAGAGATACGGTGGGAAACGTAAGAAACGCTCTGATACTCCGATGAGAACCCCGGTGGAGCCAACAGATGAGCCTCATAGACTTGGACTAGAGCAGACTCCTCTCCCTACGGATAGACTGGAAAA
>NW_015297284.1:0-288 GCF_001447785.1 Gekko japonicus | reverse complement strand
ACTCTGGGATTCTATGATTCTAGAGATAGGGCATTTTTTGCGGTAACATCTCACTTCTGGAATGCCTTCGCCTTTGAGGCTTGCCTGGTACCTACTTTACTATCTTTGAGGTGCAAGACTAAAAGACATCTTTTTAAAGTGGGGTTTAAGGGTTTTATTTTGCCAGGTTCTTAAATGGTCTGCTTCTATTTTACAGACAGTTTTTGCCGTGTTTATGCCCAGGGGCTCGTTTTTAATGGCCCGCTTTTGTATTTTAACCTTCATTTCATCGTAAGCCATCTTGAGCAC
>NW_015297283.1:0-288 GCF_001447785.1 Gekko japonicus | reverse complement strand
GCTTGTTTGCTATAGTACTTCCCTTATAGTACTTAGATTTTCTAATGTGAAGAAGAAACAAGTTTAACAAAGGAACAGGCTTTGAAATGAATTTGGAAAGTTCCTGAAGAGAATCACCCTTTAGGGACTCTCAAGGAAAACAATGAAGCTTTCTCCCAGCTTCATACATATAGTTATCACTGACAATGCATTTTCAGAATGATATTTAATACATTTCAGACACAGCAAAAATATAAAGCATAAGAATACTTAAACATCTTTTCTTGTAAGATGTAATAGTAAGTAAAC
>NW_015297282.1:0-288 GCF_001447785.1 Gekko japonicus | reverse complement strand
GAAATTTACACAAGATCAAAAAAAAATGTTGAATGAACGTATTACTATGTGTGAGATAAGGGAAGCTGTTAATAAATTAAAGATGAGGAAAGCACCAGGGACAGATGGATTACCAGCTGAGTTTTATCGAATGTTTGTTAATGAAATAGATCAACCGCTACAGCTGACAATTCAGAACATATTGGAGAAAAACAGGTTCCCTGAAACATGGAAAGAAGCCCTGATTACATTGCTACCGAAGAAAGAAGCAGATCTAACATCCATAAAGAACTATAGGCCTATTTCGTT
>NW_015297281.1:0-288 GCF_001447785.1 Gekko japonicus | reverse complement strand
ACACCAAACTGGCTCCAAAGAGTGGACTTTATGCACTTAGGACTGGATTGCGCCTTTTAGCACTTTGACTACTCGGTCACCTTCTGGGAAACTGAGTCAGCAGAGAGCATCTGCCGCACTTGCCAAGTGGCGGGATGAAGGAGAGGCAACTCGCGGAAGAGGAAGGAAAGGCAGACGAAGGTGCTTTCCGCCATCTCCTTTGTCCCTTCTTCTCCTCCCTACCACTCTCTCCCCAGAACTTCCCAACCTGGTGCAAGCCTAGGAGGTAGGGTTGCCAACCTCCAGGTG
>NW_015297280.1:0-288 GCF_001447785.1 Gekko japonicus | reverse complement strand
CTTCATCTCATGGGTTGGGACCCTCAGGTAGGTCATGGAACCCCACCTGTGGGTCCCAAACCTCTCTCTATATCTTTTTCTTTTTGCTGCCCTTTGGAAGGAACCTGTTGCTACTGTGCATGCATACAGAGCAGGGTGAGTATTGCTCGTTTCACATTACCCATTCTAAACCAGATGTGATTAATTGTTGGCCCAATTTCAAGTAAAGCGATACAGGAACGGGTTTCATAGAGTCATAGAGTCATAGAGTCATAGAGTCAATTTCCTTCTGTTAATGAGCCGTCTCTG
>NW_015297279.1:0-288 GCF_001447785.1 Gekko japonicus | reverse complement strand
GCACTGATTTCCCAGCAGGCCTCGAGTTGGCGGCACGTCATAGATTTCTTGGAGGTGGCGGGGAACGTCATACTCATCCTGTTCTCCTTTGGGGGAGTCGTAGACATAGACCTGCCCTACACGCGTCGGGACCACCACCTGTGCCAAAGAGAGAGACAAAATTTGCAAGGCAAGCAGGTGGAAATGTACTCATTGACTTAAAACATTTATATTGAAGTTCCCCAATTAAAGTTCCCCAAAGTGACGAAATATGGCAGGGAACTGCCATATGATAAATAAATAAATAAA
>NW_015297278.1:0-288 GCF_001447785.1 Gekko japonicus | reverse complement strand
TCTCTTCAAATAATATTCCTTATCATGGATGTAGACCCATATGTTACAACGTGGCAGCTGTATATGCTCTGACTGCCAAGAAAATATGTGCAAAAATGGCGTTTGTAGTTGTGTAATCTGTTATTATTGTTTGTGGGGTTCCCCCCTTCTTTTAACACTAACATCTATCTGTCTCGATAGGAAGAAGTTTGTCTGGTGGTTGACATTCTTTCTTAATGATAGTTTTAATCCCCTTTTTGTGATTTTTGTAATTTTCTAATGGCCTTTGCCACATGCAATACATTTTTT
>NW_015297277.1:0-288 GCF_001447785.1 Gekko japonicus | reverse complement strand
AAACACGATGTAAGTTTTAAAAGAAGTCTTGTGGTTTAATGTGCAGCAAAGCCTTTCTGATATGCATCAGCATTCATGGCTGCTGAGTGCTCTGGGTCTCCAAAAGTTCCCTGGCGCATGTTGTTGTGTTGAAGCATGCATTGTCTACCACCACCTTAGACTTCCTTGAATTATTTGACAAAACCATGAATCTGGGGAGAAATGGGTTTTGCTTACTGCCGTGGCCGTGAAGCATAAGGAAACCAAACTCCACTATCACAGCTCAAGATGGGCAGCCGTGTTAGTCTG
>NW_015297276.1:0-288 GCF_001447785.1 Gekko japonicus | reverse complement strand
GAGGGAGGGATTGTTTTCGTTTCCATGGCGGAAGAACGAGTGATGCAGTGAACTGAGACTCCCATCCCCTGAGCAGCGAAAGTCTTTTTCGACTCCAGTCTGATTTCTCGGAAAGATGATCACACCATTACAAATGAATCTCGGCAGGCAGAAAGGCTAGAAGTTTGGGATTTATTAACAAAACAAAAAACCCAAAACATGGAAAGCTGCAGCCAGGGTCGGCCCAACCACAGCGGCAGTCTGGGCAACTGCCTGGGGTGCCTCAGAATCTCCGGTGAGGAGATAATG
>NW_015297275.1:0-288 GCF_001447785.1 Gekko japonicus | reverse complement strand
CTCTCATTTGAGAGGGAGCCAAGGACTGGGTAAGGAGGGGAAACTCCTAAACTGTCTCTGACCCAGGGCATTGACTTAAATCTCACTGCTGGGACTTCTAAGCTGTCCCACCAGAATTCATTATTGAACCCGAAATACAGATTTGGGGGGAAATTCAATTTTTAGAAACACGGATTTTGTGAGTTTGCTGTCTTTTGACAAAGTGAATTTGCAAAATCGTGGATGTATGCGACAGTTCTTCTCTCCCTCGCCCCTTCATGTTGGTTCTTTGTTTGTCTTTACAGTCCA
>NW_015297274.1:0-288 GCF_001447785.1 Gekko japonicus | reverse complement strand
TATGACGTTAACTATGCACTCACACATGAAAACAAGATCCAGTCAAAAGAATAAGAAATCTCATCAAGCGGGTGTGGAACACCTCCAACTGGTGATGAATTGGCAAACCATATTTCATAGTGTGCATAAATCTCTAAAGAAGGAAATTACTTTTTGAGACATGGTAGCCACTCCCACAGTCTATTGAGATTGTATCTGCTGATTGTATCTCCCGATGAATTACAACTCAGCAGTTTCATGCTTTTTTGGGTGGGCTTAAGTATGGCAACTTATAAGGCTGTTAGTGAG
>NW_015297273.1:0-288 GCF_001447785.1 Gekko japonicus | reverse complement strand
TCACAGATATGCAGGCCCCTGGCCATATAATCCTAATAATCCATTGTCTGGTTTCCCTCTGCTTTGCTTCAATATTTTGCAAAACTGATTTAATATAAATGTTTTAGAAAGATCTCAGTCAAAGTGCATTTGCACACTATGTGAAAGAGAGGCTCACATTCTTGATGGTTGCACCCAAATTACCTTGCCTCAGCACCCTCACAGTTGCTGTTTTCTTCATGACACTGGAGAGCTTTTTTTAAGGCTTTTTAACAAAAATGGTAACTGCGGGACCTTATGCAGTTCCGC
>NW_015297272.1:0-288 GCF_001447785.1 Gekko japonicus | reverse complement strand
GCCACTGAGTATTCCTGAACAGCAGATCATGTATTAGTCTGTTGCAGTGAAAACATTCCTTAGCCGTGCCTCTCACATGGGTATGAGGAGCACACCAGTGCTACTGTGCCAGGTTAGATGCCCCACCTCAACTCTACGCAGACACCCAGCAAATGGAGCAAGGTTAGGCTTTCCAATCTGGGTGCCAATGCAAAGACTGGGTGCAGCTCAGAAACTATGGATTTGGCTGTCTGAATGTGCCTCACGCTTAAAAGACAAATGTTTTCTTGTGCGATCCCAGACAGAGTT
>NW_015297271.1:0-288 GCF_001447785.1 Gekko japonicus | reverse complement strand
AGCACTGTGATCATCCCTTCTCCAGAATAAGGAATGACATTATAATGAGCTTCAGTAAACGTCTATGTTTGTTTGTTTCTCACAATATTCTAAATTCATTTCGATGCATCCCTATTCAGCTGCACCATCTTTAAATCAGTACCTGAATCCGGCCTTCTCCCCTTCATTGTAAAAACAATGAACGTCTTTGCAATGTCTTTTCATGGACAGCTATATTTTCTAGGAGAGTCTCTCATCAAACACCTATAAGTTAGATGGATCTAAAAGGGGATTAGACAGATTCATGGA
>NW_015297270.1:0-288 GCF_001447785.1 Gekko japonicus | reverse complement strand
CTATGCCTGGAACTCCACTACTTTTCAGAGGGAATATTGAATTCCTAGTTGAAGTTGGCATACTCGAGGGAGAGTATTGGAGGAGGCATTTCATCAGACAGTGTGCTCAAAACACTGACGTGGGCCTTGCATAAACAGCAGAAGGCTGCTAGGAGGTGGCTACAGCTCCGCGCTGTTAGGATGCAGTCCAAAGAAGCAATTTCCGCAAGTGCAGGAGGACGTACACCAAGCCAGAGATTTCTTTGTGGTTTTCTCTAGTACCGCTCTCTCAGATGAAAATCACTCACT
>NW_015297269.1:0-288 GCF_001447785.1 Gekko japonicus | reverse complement strand
GATTCGTGTGTCCTGCGTGGGGTTATGCTCAATAAAGATATCACTCACCCTCGAATGCGTCGCACCATCAAGAACCCTCGCATTGTCTTGTTGGACTGCTCTTTGGAGTACAAGAAAGGAGAGAGTCAGGTATGTTGGCTGGCAAGATTGAAATTCAACAGGAATGGTCCACAGTTTCAAGTATGTCTTGACAACCATGTGGACTAGAAGCTTGCTCTGCACTTTAACTGGGGAATGCTGTCCAGCCATAGGTTAATACTACTTTGTTTAACCAGTTAAGCAACCTCC
>NW_015297268.1:0-288 GCF_001447785.1 Gekko japonicus | reverse complement strand
ATGTTTATTGATGCAACAGAGCACTTTCTAAGATGCATATTAAAGATCTCTCAGCAATACTCCTTAACTCACTTTTAGATCAATCCTAGCATGTCTCAAAAAGTTAAATGAGAGTTATGTGGGAGTAGGTATATGTAAACCTGAATCCTTTGAGAACTCCACTTGTGTTTAAAGGCTGGGCTTTCCCAACACTTTCAATCTATGTTTATATGTGCATCATTAGTTATTCAGCTGTACACTGGTAACTGAGAACAGAACCCAGGAAACAAGAGTCAGTCCAGATCCCAA
>NW_015297267.1:0-288 GCF_001447785.1 Gekko japonicus | reverse complement strand
TTTGGGTATTTATTTGTTTATATTGAGACATCTATCCCTACCCCGCCATAGAAAGAATGCACTTTTGTCATTTAAAGAAAAACCAGTTTAATATTTTGCAGCAAGATGAAGGGAGGAAAAAGATTGCTGGCTGGTTAGGATGGCTTGGCTCCCTTACTAACAAGTATTCCGGTCTAGGAATGTGTTGCAGATCACAAAGGGTTGGATCCAGGTTAAACTGGCAGTTCCCACTGATCCTTTCTCCCCTCTGCAGATAACCCTCATGGAGGGTTTCCATCCCTGCCTTGG
>NW_015297266.1:0-288 GCF_001447785.1 Gekko japonicus | reverse complement strand
TGGCAGAGCAGATGCTTTGCATGCAGAAAATTCAATTCCTAGCATATACGGTAAAAGGACAGAGGGTACTGGGAAACACCTTTTCCTCTCTCTCCTTTGAGAGCTGCTGCAGGTCAGAGTAGATGATACTGAACTAGGTGGACAAACTGTTGTGGCTCACTGTAAGGCATCTTCATATGACCATGGCTGTACTGTGCATGTAAGACAACAAAGAGCTGATCATTTTTGTATGTGTTTGTGTGTTTGTTTGTTTTATGTGTATGTGCATGTGTGTGTGCACCTGGAAGT
>NW_015297265.1:0-288 GCF_001447785.1 Gekko japonicus | reverse complement strand
GGAGAGTGGACTTTTTTGGCGTCAGACCCCTGCTAAGCTCCCTCGCCTCCCCAAACCCTCACCTCCCTAGGGTCCACCCCCAGGTCTCGAGAAATTTCCCAACCTCGAGTTGGCAAACCTACCCCTGTTTGACCTTTGAGGGAATGAAACCCATGATTATTTATTTACATGCCATTTTCAGTATCCCTGCATTGGGGTTTTTTTTGCTATAAAACAAGTATTTTTTGACTATTCATGAATAAATCAGTGTTACAAGGTATCACTATTAGGCAACCAGTGGCTTCTACC
>NW_015297264.1:0-288 GCF_001447785.1 Gekko japonicus | reverse complement strand
GAAGATTATAGTCAAAGTGCAGGTGAAAAGCAACAGAACACACAGAATATACACTAGCTTCACTGCCACCATTTAATGTTTTCCTTTTACTAGGACATCTTTCACAGTGGAAACACATCGCTTGTTTCCTGTCGCTCATTGGTTTTTACTGACCCATTCAAGATTGAAAACCCAAGTGACTCAGCTATCTTTTTGAGTAAAATGTACTGGAAAAACAAACATTACCCCCTCAATTCCTGAATATACTCTGGCAATCTGTTTTCTATAATCTGCATTTTATAGATGGGG
>NW_015297263.1:0-288 GCF_001447785.1 Gekko japonicus | reverse complement strand
CATTTTCACTGCTCAGGAGCCAGTGTCACAGTAGATATAGCCTATCAATTATTCCTTGGTTCTCTTCTACTGGAAAAAATAAAATTAGGGTGAAGGTCAGAAAGCACATTATTTTTTTATTGCTTCAAATTTGTATTCATACATCCTGTTTCCTACACACTTTTGTAGCATTGTTGAAATCAAAGACCTTGGTCACATACACAGAAATAACATGGGGGTTAACAACCATGTCCCAATTGTTACCTGTGAATCGGTGGACGGTATGAGTTCCTTCTACCATGGTATTAC
>NW_015297262.1:0-288 GCF_001447785.1 Gekko japonicus | reverse complement strand
AGATGGGAAAGAAGAGATGGAGAGAAAGGGAGGCCTGCGTGCCACGCAACTCGCGGCATCACTATGGCGATGCCTGGTGGGGCCACGGCAAAGTACGGCTCTCCCATGTATTTTGTCAGAG
The DNA here is from genome assembly GCF_001447785.1 of Gekko japonicus. NCBI lineage: Eukaryota > Metazoa > Chordata > Lepidosauria > Squamata > Gekkonidae > Gekko > Gekko japonicus. Next base: position 167 of record NW_015297262.1, on the reverse strand, counting down.
CCAAGACAGAATAGCACCTCCCGTGCCAACAAGCCTGGAGATGGAGGTGTGTTGAAGGAAAGCGGCAAAAAAAAAGTGTTTCCTGCATGCTACGGAAAAGCACTGTGGTCCAGCAGAGAGGCCCTTGGGTAAACGACTAAGAGAGAAAATCTCAGGTTCCACACGCT
>NW_015297261.1:0-288 GCF_001447785.1 Gekko japonicus | reverse complement strand
GTCTTGGGAGTAGCCTGTCCTCTGAGATCCACTTCCCTCTCCCCTCACAAGGATCCTTATAAATGCAAGGACAGCTCCGCAGAGCTGGGGGGGTGAGCAGGCCTTGGAAGGCCAGGTGCTCTCAAGCAGAGGTTCTCTAAGATCCAGGTTCTCCACGAAGACACTCTTAAGTCGCAAGGGGAAATGGCTATTCAGAGCTCTCAGGATGGTGGACCTCTGATGACACACTTCTTGACAGGCCAGCTACCTGCAATTAAAGTGTTAAATGGTGGGTTTAACATGGCAGAG
>NW_015297260.1:0-288 GCF_001447785.1 Gekko japonicus | reverse complement strand
CCCCCCCCCCCCCCCGACCATTCCTTTTAGCAAAGATTTATTCTGCCTTCTTAGCTGCTTCAACAATCGCATTGATACTAGCAGGTCCAACAACTGGAAGTAAGCAAACAAAAGGATGAGACAGTTCAGGGCCAGTCGTCAGCAACAGGTGTGAGTGTCTCAGTCCTATCACCCTAATCCGGTATGACTCGTTTTGTTAAAAGGCGACTTTGACTCAGGTGCGTGGTGGTGGGCGTTCAAATGTGCATTCTTTTGGAATGAATGTAATACAGAGGTATGACAACCATG
>NW_015297259.1:0-288 GCF_001447785.1 Gekko japonicus | reverse complement strand
AGGGCAGGCAGCAGTCTGTAAGAGCAAAAAGATGCTAAATGCTTCAAATCAGCAGTGTGCAAAAACCATTATCTGTCATTCAGAGGGCTCTTAAATATATAGGAAAGGGCTATGGCTCTTTTCCATTCTCTAGAGCAATATGAAATTTCATTCCAGAGTACAATGTGCAACACGTTTCCATCACAGTCAAACACAAATAATACAAAGTTGTGATAAACTGGGCAACATCGTCTCAAGGTCTGGAACTTCTCTCTCAGTACTATTTATGTTGGGGGGGGGGGATGCACC
>NW_015297258.1:0-288 GCF_001447785.1 Gekko japonicus | reverse complement strand
GGGTCGCTGCCTGCTAGACAACAGAAGCACCCTGCCTTGGTATTGTGCCATGTGGCAAACAGATCTACCCTGGGGTGCCCCAGAGGTCGAATATGGGTTGAATGTACTGCTTTGTGAGTGCCCATTTGTGACTGGAAGTATGCACCCTGCTGAGGGCATCAGCCAACGAGTTGTGTACCCCTGCAATGTGAATGGCCCGAAAGTGGGCACTGTGTCCTAAGGCCCAGAGCCAAGTCTCTGACACCTCTGTATTGAGTAGCCTGGAACCAGTGCCTCCCTGCCTGTTCA
>NW_015297257.1:0-288 GCF_001447785.1 Gekko japonicus | reverse complement strand
ACCAGTATGTTATGATGTACCCCTATTTTGATAAGCCCTCCTGAATGATTATGTTTTCCATAGTTTGCAAAATGCCAGGAGAGTGGAAACCATCATGACTTCCTCAGGCAGGTCATTCCACAGGGTGGGGCCAGTACAGAGAAGGGTTGTGTATGGGCATTGCAGGGTGGCATCAGCAGAACGCCCTGCTCAGATGAATGGAGTTGTTGTGGTGGATCAAAGGGGAGAGGCAGTTTTGCAGATATGAGGGTCTAAGGCTATAAAGGGCTTTGTATGTGATAGCCAATA
>NW_015297256.1:0-288 GCF_001447785.1 Gekko japonicus | reverse complement strand
GGGGATAATACTGCGCCCTGTGGAACTCCACAGGACAAAACCCACACTGATGATAACTGGTCACCTATTGCAGCCCCTTGAGTTCAGACCATTTTTCTGCTTTTTGAAACACCATTACTTTCGATTTTTTATAATTAGCCAACACGAGTCCGGTCCGTGACGGACAATTTTAAAACAATCAAAAGCATACCCTCTGATACCGACGTCTGCCTCTAAACATTTCAATCAGAGAGCGTGGTCTGCTGTATCAAAACAGCCAACAAATCCAGTAGAAACCAGAAAGAGGCA
>NW_015297255.1:0-288 GCF_001447785.1 Gekko japonicus | reverse complement strand
AGAAGCCAGTAGCCAAACACACAAGAGCAGCTACTGGCCCCAAACCTTGAAATGAAAACAGAGGTACCAAGCCCACCAGAACCAATGTCAAACCAGAGAGTCCCAGCAGAAACATGGGCCAGTGTGGCAAGCCAACTACAACCAATGTCAAACCACGGAATCCAAGCCAAACCAATCTGGCAAGACACTACTAAGGCAGCGAGCCATACCTGGCAAGACACTGTCACAAATACATACAAACATCATTTCCGCAAGGAGGACCTTGGAAAGCAAGAGGGGAGGATTCAT
>NW_015297254.1:0-288 GCF_001447785.1 Gekko japonicus | reverse complement strand
ACCTCCAGCACCAAGCAGTTTACCTTAGTAAGACAGGCAGCAATCTGTGAATGCTACATTTACCACTTATTCTCAGAGCCCAATCACTTTCAGCTACCCCATTCTACAGCAGTAGAGGCCCAAAGGCGTAACAAAGCTGTAGCAAAGGGAGAATCTCTGGCAAAATGCCTCAGGTGAGCACAATCACAGCAGTTCAGGTAACTGGACATCCACCGTATTCTTTCATACCCATTGTGCAAAGTTTTTACTGTTAGGGGAAGATTTATCACAACAGGAATTCTTCTCTTT
>NW_015297253.1:0-288 GCF_001447785.1 Gekko japonicus | reverse complement strand
GTTTAGGCGAGTGGTGAGGCGGCGACCCATTAGTATTTCGGCCGGACTCCGGCCCGTAGCGCTACAAGGGGTTGTGTGTTGCCGCAATAAGAAGGACCCTAACCGAACGCTCCAATCACCCTCAGTCAACCTCCCCAGGGCTTCTTTGGCTGTTCGAACCATTCGTTCTGCCTGCCCATTTGACGCTGGGTGAAAAGGAGCAGCAGTGATTTGCCTGATGCCATTATCAGTGAGGAACTGTCTAAATTCCTCGGACACGAACTGAGGGCCATTGTCACTGACCAGTGT
>NW_015297252.1:0-288 GCF_001447785.1 Gekko japonicus | reverse complement strand
TCATGCGCTAGAGGCACTCTGGAGTTGCGCTACCGGCACACGCTTCCACTGCGGATTCGTGTGTTCGCCAGAGGCGGGTGGGCTCCGAGTTGAAATCCTCGGGCTGTTCGGCGAGAAACGTGCCTTCTTGCGCCAGCTCAGTGCAGAGCTGATTCTGGCAAGCCACGCAGCCTGCATGCCCGACTCAAAAGCACCAGTACAGCCAAGTTGTAAAGATAAATAGTGGTGGGGGCTACTCGAGGCATTCACCAGGGCAAGGGGTTCACCCCCCCCCCTCGGTAGCATGCA
>NW_015297251.1:0-288 GCF_001447785.1 Gekko japonicus | reverse complement strand
TTGCCTCCTGGCTTTGGGATTCAGGGGCTGACTGCTTCTGAACATGGAGGCACCCTTTAGGCACCATGGCCAGTAGCCGCTGATAGACCTGTCCTCCATGGATCTATCCCATCCCGCTTTAAGTCTGTCTGTGCCTGCGGCCATCACCCCATTCACTGACACTTTAATCCTTGACTGACATTCTAACCATGATACCATATTGACAGTCTGACCGGTGACTGCTCACTCACACATACTGAAGTGAGGAATATACATGTATGTGCAAATGATTCAAAGAAGTGTTTCATT
>NW_015297250.1:0-288 GCF_001447785.1 Gekko japonicus | reverse complement strand
GCCTTCCAGGTCAGGGCTGTAGTGTGTAAACAGACTTGGATGGAGCTGTTTGTCCTGATAAGAATCTATGTGCAGCCAGTGGCCCATCCATTTGACCATCCTGTTCCACACAGTGGCCAGCCAGATACCCCGGAAGACCTACAGGCAAGCATGGGAGTGAAGACTTCCCTCGATCTTGCTCCTTAACACAAGCATTCAAAGGCTTACTGCCTCTGGACATGGGGACCCCATCTAGTTGTTGTGGATAATAAATACCAGTGGCCCTCTCTTCTGTGAACTTGTTGAATC
>NW_015297249.1:0-288 GCF_001447785.1 Gekko japonicus | reverse complement strand
ATTCAGCACCTGCCTCGCAACAATGCGCGGATCGGCTGTCAGTGTGGATGGCAGGGGAGAACGGGACAGAAGCAGGGGTGCTTCTTACCACAGTGAGACAGCAAGTCGGCGTGGAACTCCAACAGCTCGTCCCGGATTTCTTCAGGCACTGGGCATTCCTCCTCATCGGCGCCATTCTTAAAATGCAGGAGCATGTTAATCTGTTGGGAAGAGGTGGGGACAGATTGCAAACGGTCTATGCTTTTGGACAAGACGTATCCACATGAATCTGCCTTATACTGAATCAGT
>NW_015297248.1:0-288 GCF_001447785.1 Gekko japonicus | reverse complement strand
AAGGACGAGAAGCTGCAGCAATGGCTGTTCACCCGGCAGGCCCTCACTTACGCTGTGGCCTACTCTGAAGCTGTTGCCACTGAGGCCGCAGAAAAGGCCACACATGAAGTACGCCAGAACCAAACCCCGAGCCAACAGGGGGCAAGCAAGTCGGTGCACCACGAATCCCCAAGCAAGTCTGAAGAGGAGCGTGATGATGTCAACCGCTCTCGAGCTCTGAGGGCAAGGCAGACCCCAGTGAAACCCACACCAAGGCGGGCCTGTGCCAGATGCGGTGGAGATCACGAG
>NW_015297247.1:0-288 GCF_001447785.1 Gekko japonicus | reverse complement strand
CCCCCCCCCTTTCTTTTTGGTTTAAGATTTGTTAGTTGATCAAAACAGAGAGAAATACCAGTCATTCAAAGTAGTTAGAAACAAAATGAAGAAATCATTTTCAGGAGACAACAGTTTACAGTTGGCAGACCTAGCACATGTGTGAACCAATTGCAACCTTGTTTATTGGGCCTGGATACATACTGAGGGCTAGGAGCTCACTGATCAAATTTACTAGTAAATTAAAACAATAAAAACACACTAATTGCTAAGAGATGGCGCTAAAGAATTCAGTAGTGCCACTGCTGC
>NW_015297246.1:0-288 GCF_001447785.1 Gekko japonicus | reverse complement strand
CAGCCTCAGCTATGAAAGGCCTCTTTGCCAAAGTCTCTGTCTCTCCAGCAGTTTCTGTTCAAATCCTAAAAAGTCCATCAAGTCTAGTGGAAGGAGTATTGGGCTTGGATGCCAGAAAAGGCTTTTTATTTTAGACTTTGATATGCTACCTCATTTGTCAGAGCTCCAGGCAGCTTAGCAGAGACAAACAGAATCATTCAGTACCAAAATGCATAATGAAGACATCGCTACAATGCAAGCGAAGGAGCTAGTCCTCTTGAAACTAATTGGCCAACTGCAAAATTCCAT
>NW_015297245.1:0-288 GCF_001447785.1 Gekko japonicus | reverse complement strand
GTTCAGCTATATCACGAGCCAGTCCCAGCCGAGGAAGCATGGAACTCTCAGGTCTGCTTCATCTCGGCTGGGGCTGGCTGGCTCCTCATGTTTCTCTGAGCTGCAAGAGGAGCCAGCCCAGGATAAGCCGGGGTGGCAGGAGTCCCTGGGCATGGGGGTTGAAGTGAAGTGATTCTCATGGACAGTATAGAGGTAAAGTGGGGTCTGCGGTAGAAAAGAAGTCATCAAATGTATTTATGTATTTTTAAAAATTCTGTTTTACCTTTCCACCCAATACAGGGTCCCCAA
>NW_015297244.1:0-288 GCF_001447785.1 Gekko japonicus | reverse complement strand
CCCCACAGCTTAGAGGGAACACTGACCGGCAGTGTTACAAATCGACGCCCAGTGGCTGGCTCCCGTTCCATTAACAGTAACAACAAGCCTGAAGTAGACGACAGCAACCCCGCTCCTAACTTGACATGGCCTCTCCGGCCTGAACCTTACCTGCTCGCACCCCTTCGTAGAAGTCGTGGCCTCTCTGGAAGATTAAAAAACAAACCAAATGTTGGAATACTGCGGTTTCCCAGCTCCTGCCGGGACAAGAACTCTTTCTCTTCCTGTACTTCGCTCGCGTGAAGTCAC
>NW_015297243.1:0-288 GCF_001447785.1 Gekko japonicus | reverse complement strand
TTCAGTAATACTGTAAAAGAAGGGCTAGTTACAGCAGGAAGACAGCCCAAGAGGTTTATGCTTGTAGGCATCTAGCTTCAAATGTATGCACACAAGTCAGACACAGAGCTGGTTAGTGTTATTCCATTTTCTCCCCAACACATTTTTGTTCCCTCACAGGTGATCTGGAAAACCTTCATGTGAAACTGAAGTGGAAACCAACAGGCTGACCAACTACAATCACAGACTTAAGCCTCAGTTTCAGGAGGGCGACGCCATTCCCCTCCCGACTACGCGGGAAGCCTCCCG
>NW_015297242.1:0-288 GCF_001447785.1 Gekko japonicus | reverse complement strand
GCCTAGTTCGCCTACTGTGCGAGCCGGCCCTGCGTCCGCTACAAGACCGTGCTGGTGCCTCAGACGCACAGTGTCTCCAGTCCGGGCAAATGCTATATCTATAGACCAGTAGAGGTCGTCTAGGCAGAAGTGAAACAGAGATGAGGCTAGATAATTCTGTGGGGCCCCAACTCGCTGATTCCTAAACAGGACTCTGAAGGGCCTCCCCCACACACCATAAATACTGGTAGCAGTAGGCTCCACAGAACGGAAAACACAATTCCTGGCTTTCTGCAAACTATGCAAAAA
>NW_015297241.1:0-288 GCF_001447785.1 Gekko japonicus | reverse complement strand
AAGAGAAATTCTTCTTTTGAAAGAGAAAAAAAAGGAAATCAGAAGCATCAATGGCTATATCGCAAAAAGGAAAATCTGGAAAGAGAAATTCCATGCCCCATAATAATGTTAATAGCCACAATTGTATTTTATAAGCCCCAATCTGTAATAAAATGACCAGATCAGAGCCGTAAGCACTGTCAACAGATCATTTCTATATTGAAAAGCAAGTTAAGAGACATTAATGTGGCTCATTTCTTCCACTAAATGTAAGAACGGTGGCCACTCTGCTGCAGCAATACAGAGGCT
>NW_015297240.1:0-288 GCF_001447785.1 Gekko japonicus | reverse complement strand
AAAAGAAAAAAGATGATATCATTACACTTATAGATACCTTTCAGAAACCACTGGTGTCTTTTCTAAATTCCCCTAGCTCGGGTCAAGTAGATATTGATCAAGACCCAGATTTAGTAGATAAGGTGTTATTAGCTAGGAGCCTTTCTATTAAAGTAGTAGAACGTCTTATTGTGGGAAGAAAACCCAGATCATCGCTGGAAATTTATCCAGAATGGCTGACTGACACTGGGTTTTTAAGCTTATTAAGAGTTTTTTTAAAGACTGCGGAGACTATGGATTCCAGAGCCG
>NW_015297239.1:0-288 GCF_001447785.1 Gekko japonicus | reverse complement strand
GGGGTATAAATCCAATCTCTTCTTTCTTAGACTGGGCGATTTTATGAGTTTGCTGTCCAGAGACCCTCCTTGGTGCTGTTTTCTGACACGACAAATTTCCTGGGCCGACTCAGGGATTCACATCCAGCATAAGGCAATTAGGATTTTTTTTAAAAAATCATCCAATCAGCAAGTAGGTTTTTTTGTGTTGAAAAGCTACTTACCAGATTTTGAAAAACAGTATTACAGCACATCCTGCTCTATAGGTATTTTAAATACTCAAGAAGGAACTCAGCTACAGAGTAGAAG
>NW_015297238.1:0-288 GCF_001447785.1 Gekko japonicus | reverse complement strand
CCCCGGGACGCGTCAGAGCCCGACAACGTGGTGGAGAATGCGGGCAGGCCCGGCCCGCTAGGGAAGCCGACCCCTCGCCTGCCCGTACCCCCGGGGTGGCTTCCACCAAGGGAACGCACAAGCCGAGGAAGCGCCCCAGCAACCGTGGAGGAAATACTCTCCCCGTCGTCAGAGGAATCCGAGGGGTCTGACTCCAGTCAGGAGTCCATAAAGGCACGGCCCGACCCGAGGCACACCACGCCATCCGGCATGGATTTCACCCAATTCGGCCAATGGCTGGCCGAACAT
>NW_015297237.1:0-288 GCF_001447785.1 Gekko japonicus | reverse complement strand
TCTTTTAAATACACAGAAAGAACAATCAGACTCATGTCGGAAAGACTTGGGAGGAAACAGCATTTTGTAGCCAGGAAAAAAAGGTTTCTCACCCTGGACCAGAAGAGGGTGATAACGATGACGAGGTGGGCGGTGAGGGTCAGGAACCGGGAGGGCACCAACCCGTTGACCAGAGGCATCCTTCTGGCACCCAGTGGGTGATGAAATCCTGGAAGCAACAGGAAGACGTCAAAACAGAAGTGCAACATGGGCAATGGTGGTAACCATGTCATGCTTGTGCGTGTGTGT
>NW_015297236.1:0-288 GCF_001447785.1 Gekko japonicus | reverse complement strand
AGGCTTCATTTTACCCCAATAGTTGCCTGTTTCTTTGACAGAATAAGGGAAATAACACACAAGTAAGGGAAGCTATGCTTTAAGGAAGGCAGTTAGGTTACACATCCCTTTTTGAACAACCCTTCCATTTAGAAAAGAATTTCTCTACCACCTCACATGAAGATATGTGAAGCTTGCCTTACACTGAATCAGAAAATTGGTCCACTGAAGACGTCTGCTCAGACTGGCAGTGGGTCTCAGGGGAAGAAGAGAAGAAGAAAAGAGGAGAGATTGAATTTATACCCCGCC
>NW_015297235.1:0-288 GCF_001447785.1 Gekko japonicus | reverse complement strand
GTAATGCTGTTGGAACTTGGCTTTTTGCTCGGACATTGACAGTTGCTTCCTGGACCCACCCACCTGGGTGATTCCCAGAGGTGCTGGAAGCACTGCTGGGCCTCGGTTGTCTCCTAGTTGGCAACCCCATGGTAGGAGTCAATGGCCAAGGCTTATGCCCGTTGTCTCCCAGACCCATCCCACTGCTGGCTGAGGACAAGGGAAGGCCCCTGTAGTGCTACATGAAGTTGGTGCAGGATGCCGCAGCTTGGAAGCAAGATGGAGCATGCGTATCACTCCCATTCTACA
>NW_015297234.1:0-289 GCF_001447785.1 Gekko japonicus | reverse complement strand
CATCAGATCTCAGGAGCTAAGCATGGTCAATACTTGGACCGGGGACCACCAAGGAAGGCTCTGCAGAGGAAAGTGACGGCAAACTGCTCCTGTTTCTTGCTTGCCTTGAAAGCCCCTTGCTGGGGGTCGCCATAAGTCAGTGGTGACTTGATAAAACATATATACATACTGTAGTGTGTATAGGGTGGTCAGCCTCCAGATGGGTTCTCGGGTTCTCTCAGAATTAGAACTGATCTCCAGACTATGAAGATCAGGTCAGGTCCCCTGGAGAAAATGGCAACTTCAGAGG
>NW_015297233.1:0-288 GCF_001447785.1 Gekko japonicus | reverse complement strand
TGGCGTCTCTTATGTTCTTATGTCATCTATTTTCTCTTCTGAACTCCACCCATTGTTAGGCCCTTCCCATATTAGCACTTTTTAAGAAAAACAACAACAACAACACTTCACCGCAGTTGGAATGTTTGTGAACATTCTAGACCACACCTCAGCAGCTAAACTGACAGGGAGGGCCTCAGTTCAACGGACTGAACTTACAGCTCTCTCATCTGACAGCAGTCAGAGGTTCTGAAACAACAGTTGCCTCCACTGACTTCGGTTTTGTTTTTCCCCTTTGTCGAGAGTTTG
>NW_015297232.1:0-288 GCF_001447785.1 Gekko japonicus | reverse complement strand
GTCCTCTGAGAAGTTGACACGTTAGACAAACCCCTATCTTACTACTTGTACATTCAAATGGGAGGGGGGCACTAGCCAAGGAGAAAGGCATTTGGCATGTCTTCATCTAGACTGGACAATATAATATTAATTCACTGAAAATACTGAAGGAGAAGGAAAAGCAAAGTTGACAGTGGCTTCTCAGCTAGTGCCTTTGGGGAGATCTTGGACCACAAGTTGCTGCTACTAATGTATACAGCACTTCTAAGTGGCAAAGGACTTAAGAGTTGTTACTGAGTGCATACCTAT
>NW_015297231.1:0-288 GCF_001447785.1 Gekko japonicus | reverse complement strand
TTTTTGCTTGCAACTCAAACGGCTTTTCTCTACAAGCATGTCTTGGGCCACAGGTGACGGTTGCAAGTCAGCACTAGAAGACATCAGTTAGTGGCTCCGGCATGTCCAATGGCTGCCTCCATATGACGGTACCAAGGCTGAATCTTGGTGTGAGTCATCATGTCGTCAAAAGCTTCCAGTCCCTCCATGACTCGTAAGACTCCGTACACAGCCTGTGCAGACGAGAAAAGGAGGAAGCCCGTAAAACTGGCTCAAAAAACATCATCTGTAAGTCTAGCCTGGAGGGGC
>NW_015297230.1:0-288 GCF_001447785.1 Gekko japonicus | reverse complement strand
ATGTCAGAGTCCATGTGGGTTTGCAGCATACATGAGAGTATTTTTCTGTAACAGGGATAGGACTTTTTGAGTCCCTTGCTATCCAGCAGACATTGTATTCCAAAGAACAGCAGTTCCTCCCTGAGTTGGAGAAACAATTTCAGCAGATGCCAACAGCCACTGAGAAAGGCCACAGGAGGAGGAGGGTTATGAGCCAATTAAAGCCTTTTGCATGGTAGTTAAGCGATTGTCTTGCCTTTAATTGATGTGTAAACAACAGGAATACTGTCGCTGGAGAAGGTGGTATTT
>NW_015297229.1:0-288 GCF_001447785.1 Gekko japonicus | reverse complement strand
TGGCCAATCAGAAGCCCTGCTGGGTGAAAACCCTGCCTGGCCCTGCCCCCTTTAAAAACACTTGGCGGACGCCAGGAAAGGTGCCAGTGGGCAGCATGGTACACACTGTTGTGACAGGTGGGGCAAAGAATGCGTCTGCTGGCCCTTCCCCCGTGTGCCTGTGAGGCCCACATGCTCAAGGCTCTGTATGGTCAGGCATCCAATGTTTACTCCAGAGGGATCCCTACGTGCAGATGTATCCAGGCCCCTACACAGATGGAACATCAGATAAAGAAAGGTGAGGGCGAG
>NW_015297228.1:0-288 GCF_001447785.1 Gekko japonicus | reverse complement strand
TTGATTTTTCAGACAGATTTGCAGGAGGGGACGCATCCGCAGCAATGTGTGGCAGCTTCTAGATGAGACTTGTTCCTTCTGATCTCGGATAAAGCTGTCACTGGATTTCTTTGTCCAGATGACCCTCGAATGGCCAAGCCAGTGAGAAACGTATAGAGATCTGCAAGGAATGTTCTTTTAGGAGCCTGTTGGGGAATCAGCATCTCTTTGCATGTAAATTTCAAATGTTTTTGTGATGTCCCATTTTTAAGATTAATGTTGAAACTTCATCCAAGATTTTGGACAAGC
>NW_015297227.1:0-288 GCF_001447785.1 Gekko japonicus | reverse complement strand
TTTATTCCTTTTGTGAAGTTTGCTTCACCTGACAACTTCTGCGGCACACAAAGGAGTTCAGAAGGCGTTTTCCTAACAGTAATAATGTGGGCTAGATCATTGGAAAGGAATGCCCAGAGCAGTTCTTCGTCTCTGTTTAGTTTGCTCTTTGGGACAGAAGCAGCAACTGGGTTGCAAACATCAAGGGGAAAGCCTAGCCATGGTCAAGCTTGATCCCTTTTTTACTGAGGACTTTTTTCATGGGTCTCTTATTCCTTTCATTCTAGAGGGGGTGGCCATGTTATAATA
>NW_015297226.1:0-288 GCF_001447785.1 Gekko japonicus | reverse complement strand
TGGGTCTCCCAGCTCCTAGCACAGCACTTTAAGCACTACGCCACGCTGGCTCTCAAACAAACCCATTAAAGGTATTAGCCTTCGTGCAATTAAAATGAAAAGGGAGAAGAAGGCAAAAGTCCCATCAGTCAGGTGGGGTCCTCAGAGGCCATCTAGTCCATGTGGGATTAACCCTCTGCATTCTGTCTCTGGTCCACATCACTAGGGGGAGCGTAACATCGCTGGGGGGGTTTCATAAAGCACCCTCCATGCAATCCAGTGGCTGCCTTTCCTGCTTGGTGTAGTGGG
>NW_015297225.1:0-288 GCF_001447785.1 Gekko japonicus | reverse complement strand
TGCTGAAAATCAATCTAAGCAGTGCAAAAGACAAATGGGATATAGGGTTAAGGTAGTGAATACTCTTGATTAATTTCACCAGTGTAAGCGGGCTCTGAATGGTAAACAGAGGAGAATGCTTAAATGCGAAAACGAATAGGTTAATGTAAAGAATGCTGTTGATTAGGTATACCATATCACTAGTTGATTATTAAGATACGGGAGATATTCAGAACTACAATAGATTGTTAAAAGCTCAGAAGGATAACTTTATATCCCCATGAGGTGTGGATATTAGGTGTACCGGTA
>NW_015297224.1:0-288 GCF_001447785.1 Gekko japonicus | reverse complement strand
CCCCCCCCCCTTGAAGAGCAAATAGCAGCTTGATGTTCCGTCATTGCTTGGCAACTGGTCTTCTGAATGTATGCCGTTCATGACAGGCCAATAGGTCAATGTGGTAAAACATGCCTTAAAACAGGAGGTTGAATTAGATAATATATGGACCCATCCAGGCCTGCTTGGCAGCATCTGGGACAACACAGCACTTTCTCACATACAAACCCCATTAAACAGCTAAAATATTCTGACTGAGCTCTGTGTTCCATCTGTCACATGTATTCAACATTTCAGAGGTTAGCTGTG
>NW_015297223.1:0-288 GCF_001447785.1 Gekko japonicus | reverse complement strand
ATCCCCACCCATGTTCAGTGAGAGTTTTAATTATTTAAACTCCTTACTTGTCATGGGTTTTAAAGTCAATGGTTGTTCTTCAATTTAGGTGGGCTGCAATATCTCCCTTGCTTCCCAGCAGAGGGCATGAGGGGTTGGGCAGGCCACCCCCACCAAATGCTCTTTCTTTTCCTCCACTGTGGCTGCTGCTCTGGCAACTCAAAACCAAAACAGAAGCACTGTGGACAATAACGAAAACAATCCACAAATTATATTATGTTAGAAAGTTCCAATCATGCCGGTTTATGG
>NW_015297222.1:0-288 GCF_001447785.1 Gekko japonicus | reverse complement strand
CCAAGAGAAGGTGGAAACCAAAGATATCTTCTTGTTTATTATTCTCAAGACTGTTTCCCAACAGATACGTTAGCAAATTGACTCTCTTCAATATCTTGAGCCTCCTTTTGAGCCGTATGTTGTCTGATAAATTCCCTCCCAGAGCAAAACATAGTTATCATTGTAATATCAAGGCAAGGACATTATCTCTACTTTTAGAAATGAAGAAATCGTATGGGACCCTCCCTCCAGTGGCTGCTGGGTAGCACTCTTCACATTATATACCGGAATGACTAAATGTATTTTTTT
>NW_015297221.1:0-288 GCF_001447785.1 Gekko japonicus | reverse complement strand
CTTTTAAAAAATGAGCGAGCATTTCGGTTATTCTCTAAAATAGAAAACCCAGTTCATAATTCAATTAATGGTAAAGGGATTGTACGCTGAATGCTGCACCGTTGTGGCGTATTACAGATAACCCAGAAAAATGCTCAGTATATTAAAGACATTGCGAGTTGAGCCAGAAGATCAAGATTCGTAATTTTTTATAATGGAAGAAAAAACCAGTGTGAATTGTGTAAATTAACAAATCAGCAAAGTTTTCCGTCGTTATGCACTGGGGGTGCTTTAACATTACAACCTGTT
>NW_015297220.1:0-288 GCF_001447785.1 Gekko japonicus | reverse complement strand
AGTCAATGGGGTGAAGGGGTGAGGGTCCTGGACAAAGATCTGGGAGGCCCGGCTTCGCTCCATTCCCCACTCTGCCGTGGAAGCCTGCTAGGTGACCTCGGGCCAGCCTCACACTCTCAGCCTCACCTACCCCACAGGGTTGTTGTGAGGAGAAAATGGAGGCGAGGAGAGCAATGTAAGCCACTTTGGGGAGAAAGGCGGGGTAAAAATGAAGTCGATAAACTGACTCAGGCCCTTTGGTGCCTGCCAGGTTCCCAGGAGCGGAATCGTGGGATTCAAACCACTGGG
>NW_015297219.1:0-288 GCF_001447785.1 Gekko japonicus | reverse complement strand
AAATGGGCTCGTATGAACAGGGCCAAAATACGTGGCAGGGTAGGAGCTTTTTGTGAGTCACTGCTCACTGCTCACATACAGCTATATTGACACAGGACACATGCTTTTTAACATGCTTCATTAAACATTTAACTTGACTTTGTACAATTTTTTCTTAGCCTATTCTTTTTCCCCACAGGGTTTCCCCCATGACAGTATATTTTGCAATTTCTCATAGAACTGAATTTTGAAAGGTTCCCCCCTCCGTTTAATTTATTTCTTTTTTAAAAAGGTAAAGGTAAAGGTTCC
>NW_015297218.1:0-288 GCF_001447785.1 Gekko japonicus | reverse complement strand
TTTTTAAAACAGCTATTTAAACAGTCCTTACTGATGCATGGGTGAGCATTTTTGTCCTACCACACCGTATTAATGAGAAAAGCAAGGTGAGAAGGTAAGAAGGAAAGTATGAAAAGAATATTATGTTTATGACTCTAGGGTCACCTTACAACCACTAGGTCTAAATACGCTTGGCAAGGGTGAATGCAAGCTTGCACAGGTCAGGAAACAGTACTGCTAAGAAGGTGGCACTTCCCACCTGCCCCTGAAGATGTGAAGGCCCAGAAGGAAATAGATGAGGTGGGGGGG
>NW_015297217.1:0-288 GCF_001447785.1 Gekko japonicus | reverse complement strand
AAACTGAGTCCACAGGAGACTGGATAGGACTTAACCCCTTGTTACTACAAGGAACTCCGCACATGCTCTTAAGAACACTGTTGTGTGCCTTTCCCAGTATTGTGGGGGGGTTCCCTTTCCCCACCCATTTTGGAATCAAACCACTTTTCCTTTTTTCCTCTGTCTTTTATAATAAATCTTGTTTTACACAGACATATTGTGGGCTTCATTTAGTACAACTTATTTATCTGGGATATTTCTCCTAATCTCTTCCTCACATGTTAGACTGCACAGGTACTCTAGCACTGC
>NW_015297216.1:0-288 GCF_001447785.1 Gekko japonicus | reverse complement strand
AAAAAAACTGAACACAGTTTAGGAGAAAGGAAGAGGGATAGAGTCACCCTACCCTTCCTCTGTTCCTCTAATTTTTTTTTTTGGGGGGGGATTTCCCATGGGGAACATCTCTCCACCCAGAGGAAACATAGTCCACAAAAAGCTTTAATAGTTAGCTCTATTGAATGTATAAACTGGATCTTGTAGGTTGCTCACACCAGACTCTCTTTCATCAGCACCACCACCACCCTTCAGCTACACTGCTTCCTTCCAAGGACATCTAGGGTGCGTTCAGATGGGGCATTTGCA
>NW_015297215.1:0-289 GCF_001447785.1 Gekko japonicus | reverse complement strand
CAACATTGGCATCTCTTATGTTCTTGTGATCTTAATACAACCAATATAACGAGAGACTTAAAACATCATCTATGTGCCAAAATGTTAAAAGAATGTGGGGATTTTAAAATTATTATTTAGAGAAAAGATGACTAAACGCATGGGATTGTGGGTAGAGGGAGGCATGATATTGCTTCATAAAAATTAGATATAGTGTGGGAAATGTTCCTCCCCCTCCCTCTCTCCAAATACTAGGCGCACCCAGACAGATCAAGATGGGCCGCCATGTTAGTCTGTCCGTAGCAGCAGA
>NW_015297214.1:0-288 GCF_001447785.1 Gekko japonicus | reverse complement strand
CCCCCTCTTGTGTTCAAAGGATAGCATAAAATTACCAGAACGCTCAGGATCCTGTGAAGAGGATGAGGATGAGGAGGGAGAGGCAGCTGATATGGAAGGTAATTGCCTCTTGTCAATGAGGCACAGTTCACTAGAATGTACTTCCTTTGGTTATATAGCTAGAACACAGTGCTCCTATTTGACTACAGTGCAACATGGATATCTTATTTTGTGAAAGATTCAGTCCAGCATCCTGTCTCAAACTCCACTGCAGTTGTTCATGTATGTGGAAATTGCCTTAAGGAGAAG
>NW_015297213.1:0-288 GCF_001447785.1 Gekko japonicus | reverse complement strand
GGCCAGACCCATCTCTACCCCACCCCATCAAATGAGGCAGGGAAGAACAGAGCAGGCATCCTGTTGATCAACCACAGGGCTGGAAGTGCCTCCTAGAGCATACCCCAGTGGTTCTGGGGTGGTGAGCAGGGGTGAGGGGCAACTGGACTGTATGGTGCCTCTCCACAATTGGCACCCTAGGGTCACCTAATAGACATGCCGGCCCTGTCCCCAGCTATGCAGCAAAACTGGGATATTTATTGAGTACTGTGCATTCACCCTTAGGGATGGGCACAAACTGGCTGACAA
>NW_015297212.1:0-288 GCF_001447785.1 Gekko japonicus | reverse complement strand
CAAACAGAAAAGAGCCAGTGTGATTCAGGGAGGCACAATGTTACTATCACATGTGTGATACAAAGCCTTTTGTACTGTTCCCCAGCAAACAGAAGGATTTTGTATAGGTGGATCCTCAAGTGCAGGAAACACAGATCCCTTGACTTTTATAATGCTTTCACAATGCAACACATGCCCACCAGAACAGATAAGAACAAACGGGGACCTTCTGGTGGAGAGGGGGAATCCCATCACTCCTGGCTCTGCTTCTTTCCCCCCACCCCAACTGTTAAGTCGCTCACTTAACAA
>NW_015297211.1:0-288 GCF_001447785.1 Gekko japonicus | reverse complement strand
GCCCACCTGTCCCTTTTACCTGTGCAGTCCTGAGACACGTACACAGCCACGCTCCCCAGTTCTGAACAGCAATCCACTGCTTTCCTGCAAGGGGGAGAGAGGGCGGATTTCACTGGGACGCAGTCCTGTCTGCTTTGTCGCGTTCCCCCCCCTCCCTTCCCGGCCCAGTCTCCAGTCGAGGAACCCAAATCCATGTGAAAGAGAAGAGACAAGCTGGTTGCCCACTTCGTGGTGCGAGGAGAGTGGGGAGCAAACTCCTCTTCTGTAACAGTTGGAGATAAGGGGGAC
>NW_015297210.1:0-288 GCF_001447785.1 Gekko japonicus | reverse complement strand
GGTTTTATATTATAATAATTTTATAAAGTTTAGAATTATTGAAGGTTTGTAGCTGTTTATGTTGCTGGGGGGGGTATATAAACACAGTAGGTTTCCCAAGAAATGATGAAAAGTGGTATAGAAGTATTTGAATGAATGAATGAATGAATTATTAATGAGCAAGTGCAAAGGTTCATAAAGCCAATTCCTAAAATTCTGTCCTCCCTGTTCTTAACTGTAAAGAATCCCTAGCATCTCCAGTGGTTCACCAATGGTGATCAGGTACAATTAATGAGTGGGCTATTTGGC
>NW_015297209.1:0-288 GCF_001447785.1 Gekko japonicus | reverse complement strand
TCTCCAACGGTTCTGCAGCTTGTCCGACGCTTCGCTTGCAGCTTCCTTATGTTTCTCCGATGGCTGACGCAAGTTCAGCAAGATGAGGACTTGAGATCCTTCGTCTAGGTCTGTTACAACATGTGTGGTGCCCTCATGAGTTATTGAAAGCTTGCAAAATGCCGACCATCTGTATTTAATTCCGGCCGCTGTGAGGGCAGTCGTGATCGGCTTCAAGGCTTTCCGTTTAAGAAGAGTTTCCGGCGAAAGGTCTGGTAGAACGGAGATTTTCTTGTCTTTAAAAGTTAA
>NW_015297208.1:0-288 GCF_001447785.1 Gekko japonicus | reverse complement strand
CATTCTAAGCTTTTGGGAGGTGGGTGTGAGGTTCAAAGACTTGTATTTTCACTATTCATTTCTTTTGGTGTGAATTTTAAATCATATGCCAGGGCAATGCAGGACACAGCCTGGGCAGACTTAGGATGTTATTGCCAAATAATGATCTGCCTCTGGCAAGCCCTGACACTGTCCAGATATGTCTTAAGAGTTAGAGGTGGGCATGAACCCCATCATGAACCTAAATTCCTCACAAAAATTGCTGGGTCATGGTTTGTGTACCAAGGTTTGTGCCCATCCCTATCAATG
>NW_015297207.1:0-288 GCF_001447785.1 Gekko japonicus | reverse complement strand
GGAGATGGGGCTGTGTCTCATTTGTAGAAGATCTGGGCGGCATGCAGAATGTCCCAAGCTCAATCCTCAGCATCTCCAATTGAAGGACCAGGAAGGAGATGGTGTGAAATACCTCTCTTCAGGACCCTGGAGAGTATCTGCCCATCACAGTGAGCACTATTGAGCTTGGTAGACCAATGGTCTGACAGTATATAGTAGCTTCATGTGCTTCTTTCATTTTCTGGCACTTAGTATTTCCTTCTAGGTTGAGGGTAAATGTGGACAGGGGTGAGCCTTCACCTTGGGAGT
>NW_015297206.1:0-288 GCF_001447785.1 Gekko japonicus | reverse complement strand
ACCCCCACCCATCCATGCACTGGCCTAACACAGGAAGCTCCCCGGGGGAAGCAGTCTGGTATGATGATATCCCAACTCAGATTCACTTCCTACTTGGTAATGCTCTCTGGGCTGCTCCTCCGAGTGGGACGTGCCTCTCCTTCAACCTGTCCCAAGCCAGAGTGAAAGGGCTTTGATGTCATGACGACGCTGGAACGGTTCGACCCCGGAATGGGCAGTGGGGCAAGACGGACGCGGGTATCATTAGCGGCTCTGACAGTATCAAATACACGTTTCTGCTGGATCCTA
>NW_015297205.1:0-288 GCF_001447785.1 Gekko japonicus | reverse complement strand
GTGCGACTGAACAACAACAACAACCTTCCTCTTTCACAGGGTAATGAAGGCTTTTCAGTTATGACAAGTTGCTCATTGATGAACAAATGTAGACCCCTTTGTTCCCCGGGAGATCTTTACAACACTCCATTGATCCCCACAGCAACTAATCCTCAGTATTTTCTCCTTGGTCAACATTCTTTTTAAGGGTCCTTAAGAAAACACTACCACTCTCCATTAATTAGGGGTCTTTGTAAAAACTCTTTAGGACAGGTTTGACACTCCCATTCAGCTGATGGTGCTACATTT
>NW_015297204.1:0-288 GCF_001447785.1 Gekko japonicus | reverse complement strand
TTCAACTCCTTGCTTGTCAGATTGCTTTGGTAGGTTGTCCGTATGGTATATTCATATCATATTATTTTTATACACGCTCTTCATTTTATTTTTCTCTGTTCCACTTTTGCCTTACTGAGGATGCCAGCTAGCTTGCAAAGGAAGAGAAAAATATAATTCAGACAAACCAACACAAATGCAGCCCAGCTCCAACCCCTGGCCTACTCCTGGATCCACTGAGCTGGCTCACTCAAGGCTAAGGGCTAAGTGCCTAGGACCAAGACACCCTTTGCTCTTGGCCTTCATCCC
>NW_015297203.1:0-288 GCF_001447785.1 Gekko japonicus | reverse complement strand
AAAATGCCTCATTGCGCGGTTTAATAAAGAAGAGGCGTTTTAGCCTGTTGTAAATTTAAATACATTTTTGAATGTTTAATATTTAACATGGAATGAATGTTAAGCAAATGAAATTCTTACCCTTAGTCCTGTTGGAAGAGTGTTTGCAAATGTACCCGGTGTGCATGAAATGAAGGTTGTGAGCAAACTGACATGACCTCTCTTTTTGCCTACACCATTTCTTTATTACAAGATGGCATGAGGAAGATCCACAATGAGTCTGAGGCTGTGGTCACACGGCAAGCGTAC
>NW_015297202.1:0-288 GCF_001447785.1 Gekko japonicus | reverse complement strand
GACTCTATCGTTCCTTGGGTCTGGGGGACCTGTGGAAGTATCCACGCCCACTGACTTTGGCTTCCACCAGTCAGAGGCAGCTTTGATGTCTGGTGCTGGGTTTGGATGTGGGAACAAACATGGAGGGAGAGACCGTATTGTAATAGCTACCTCTTGGTTTTCCTGTTTGATTTGGGAAATTCTCAGGTGTGGGAGATGGGGGCTGGGGACAGGAATTCCCTGCCTGGTTGGGCAGTTGGGAAGTCTTACTGTATCATTTCAGCTCGATTGGATTCCAGCAGCACCTTA
>NW_015297201.1:0-288 GCF_001447785.1 Gekko japonicus | reverse complement strand
GCGCTTCTAAGTCAAATTCAGCTTCTTGTATGCACTCCCATTGCATGTTTGAAGTTTTCCCTCGCTCGGAGAAGAACGGAACTGCCTCTCTCCTACAGAGCTTCCTGGGTGTAGCTGAACCTCCCATGTGGATAGGCTATTTAGGCTTGCCAGTTGCACTGTTTAAATTGGACACATCATCATCATTTCATTTGTTGTTTGGAGGAAAAATTGTATGCAGGAAATAAAGAAATATGGAATTAGCAGCAGCACAGCAGTTTCCTCCTTTTCCCAAAGTGGAAAAAATAA
>NW_015297200.1:0-288 GCF_001447785.1 Gekko japonicus | reverse complement strand
CTCTTGCTGTAATAAATTAGATTGGATCGAAAGCAAAATTGGAAAGCAGAAAATTCCAAGTTGTTAGAGAGAACAAATTCTCATTTGCCTCCACTGTGTGTCAGCTCCAGCAATACTAGGCGCTAAGCTGAGAGGAGTTGGTGAGGACATGTCTGTTCTGCCTTGCTTTCCAGTCTGGCTACTTGAGTGTCACTAGAAAGAACCTTGACTGCAATGCTTGACTGGAGGTTTCCTTTTCATTCTCGTAATTGAACTCCAGGAGGGTGGCCTCAATCCGCAAGGTGGATT
>NW_015297199.1:0-288 GCF_001447785.1 Gekko japonicus | reverse complement strand
TGCAGCTCCCGACCCTGCAGTACTCACCCCTCTAAACGCAAGCTCTACCGACGATAAATTCTAACAAACGATTAGGCGGTTATGGGGAAACCTGACCCGCCGAAAAATAAAGCGATTGCCACTGCTTCCCGCTCTATTAAAGACCTCTTCGGAGTGGACGCGAACAAGCAACTACAAGGCCACCCGGACCTTAAAATGGCGGCGACGGAAAAAACAACGGAGGCTGCAGCACAGCAAAACTCAGACCCAGCGATTTTAGCATACTTAAAAAATATGGAAGCCAGCCTG
>NW_015297198.1:0-288 GCF_001447785.1 Gekko japonicus | reverse complement strand
TACAGCTGTAGCCAAGTCCACAGGCCATATCTAACCCCATGTTCCCAGATGTCCATCCCCTATGGAGACAAGTGAATGCCATCAGATTGAAACAGTCCAACTGGTGGGAGATATCTGTATCTCTAACTCTGTGGGCCCCCATGGCCTCCACAATCTTTCCCAGCCTGTTGGCCATTTTCCTCCTTGCCATATTGATCCTTTCAGGCCCCATGCCAAGAGTGCAGCTTCAGCCAGTCTGACCAGAGGATGGTCATGGTTGGGAGCTCTACCCATAGTGTCCATGAATGT
>NW_015297197.1:0-288 GCF_001447785.1 Gekko japonicus | reverse complement strand
CGCGATAGAGCCTTTGGCCAATGCTATTCGGACCCACCCTCACATCTCGGGAAGTAAAATACGTCAAAATGAATACAAGCTGTCTCTCTTCGCAGACGACATGATACTATACCTCACAGATCCTTTGACTTCTTTATCACCTCTACATGACCTTTTGGAGAGTTTTGGTACCTTCTCAGGGTTGAAAATCAATAACAGTAAGTCTCAAATATTACCAATAAATCTATCAACTGAGGAGAAACTCCATATTAAATCTCACTATAACTTTCAATGGGTCACACACTCTCT
>NW_015297196.1:0-288 GCF_001447785.1 Gekko japonicus | reverse complement strand
CAGAGGAAGTAATTGTGGCCAGAACTATTTAGTATGCAGGGATGAGGAAAGGTGCACTTGCTAAGGTTCCCTAAGCCATATAACTACGCACGGTAAAAGAGCCCCCCCCCCTTTAATCTGGTTGTTCTGTATCCCCAGAAAAACCTTAGGCTGGGGCCTGGCTTATTTGGGGATCGTGGCTGATGAGTTCACCAGCCATTTATGACCCTGGGAAAGAAAGACTTTGAAAGGGGATATTTTAAAATATGTTCCCTAAGAATTTTGTTGTAGCTGTTTCACCATACATAT
>NW_015297195.1:0-288 GCF_001447785.1 Gekko japonicus | reverse complement strand
AGTGAAGGGTGAGTTATAAATCCAGTCTCTTCTTCTTGGCCCGAGACCTTGGAGAGCCACTGGTAGTTTTGTGTAGATAGTACTGACTGTGGTGGACCCAGGGGTCTTATCCGTATAAGGCAGTTTCATGTGAGGGTAGAAACTGGGGTGTATGTACTGGGTGACTCCTGTCTGTCTTGTAACTTTTCCTGCTGTTTAGGAAGATAACTTATGGAGCAGTTGAGAAACCCAAAACATGGCTCTCTTCCCCCTTTGACTTCCTTTAGCACAACTTCTAAGCTGCTTTGA
>NW_015297194.1:0-288 GCF_001447785.1 Gekko japonicus | reverse complement strand
ACACACACACACCATTTGATTATATGCTCTGCAATATCCTTAAATTCCTCTTTATATTTTAAACTCTGTGTCCTTATTTATTACTACCTCTCCACCTTTGGATCTTGGAAGATACCGTTCAAGAGCATTTTTGAAGAGTTATCAAGGTGTACATTTTACATTTTTAAAGCAGGCATTTTTAGGGTTGGCTCTCACTAGGGCTTAGCCCCAAAATTTCTTTTCAGTGTTAGGACTCAACTCCAGAAAGAGGATATCTGTCCCTTACTACCAGGGGTCATTTCGTAGAAA
>NW_015297193.1:0-288 GCF_001447785.1 Gekko japonicus | reverse complement strand
CCCATCTCCCCAAGTGAAGCCTCCATTCAAGAGACCGAGCATTCTTCTCAAGCCTGTGATTGGCATGCAGGGGGTGGGCCTAGATTTGGTATCTCTACCTGAAAGGGATTTGCTTCCTTCTACAGACTCTTCTCGTCCGTCAACGAGGAGAAACTCTTTTCCAAGCCGACTTATGCCAGTTTCATTAAGCTGCTGGATAACTACCAGAAGAAGGTTGGAAAGGAGGAAGACTTCACTGCTGAGCAACTGAAGGAACAGGATCATTTCCTGGAGGAGACCATGAAGACA
>NW_015297192.1:0-288 GCF_001447785.1 Gekko japonicus | reverse complement strand
TGTGTCAAAGTCATTTTGGGGCAAACTCAAACACAATATGCTTAAAAATCATAACATGAAGTTTGGGTCCAAGTGCAAGGGTCATTTATGGCTGTCCCTTTAAGGCAGGGTTATGCCAGGAAATCTTCAACACTGCTGCCTCTATAGGGTGGGTGTCTTTGCCATCCTCTCCAGCTGCCAATTCATCCCAGGTGAAACCTCTCAATGGGGAACTCTGCTGACAATGCCAACTGTCAGGGTTATTCTCACACCTGCTTCTCTGTGGGGCCTCACCTCCTGACCTGTGTT
>NW_015297191.1:0-288 GCF_001447785.1 Gekko japonicus | reverse complement strand
GGGCAACCCAGGACAGTCTGTTGTTTAGGCCCCCCCTCCCCCCGCAATGCAATATCAGAGTGCCCTATGCATCAGTTCCCCCTACCTTTCTACAGATCAGCCCATGTGAACCAAGCAACACTGTCATACAAGCAGAGAGCAGGTTGACACCATTGCTCTGAAAATGGAGCAAACAGCAGGTCAAGCAGGCAGACGGTCCAGGCAGGTGTGTACAGAAACCATTTGGAGGAGAAGATACAGGGGAGGCTAACTCCAAGGTTACCAGCCAAGCTGACCTGGGGGAAGAAC
>NW_015297190.1:0-288 GCF_001447785.1 Gekko japonicus | reverse complement strand
AGAAAATCACCTTGTACTACAATGTTTATCTCCTTTTTAACTGCTGCAGTACAGACAGGCCTGCAGGGGGAGTGTAGGAAGAAGACATTCAAGGATTTCCTGAGAACATCTAGTCCCGTTATTCTTAATGAATGAAGACAAGAATGAGAAAACAGTTCACTACTGCCTAAGAAGGCTCCCTAATTTTCTTTGCCTAACAATTGACATTTTCAGAGTGGGTCTCACTTTGCTTTTTTTTAAAAGCTATTTTATTATTTACTTCATTTATACCGTGCCTTCCGCCCCCAC
>NW_015297189.1:0-288 GCF_001447785.1 Gekko japonicus | reverse complement strand
GTGTGTGTGTACATGTAATGCTCTGACTCAACTCAGTTATATTTCTTAAACAGTACGTCTGTCACCCTCCTATTTATTACTTACCTAAGGAAACCAGTTTTCATTTAGGTGAAATGAACATGAGCATATTTTCCACATGCCCTTCACACCAAATAAAGTTGCTGCACATGAGACCACAAACCATCTCCTGACATTGAAGTCACCTGCGCAGCTCAAACAGTTTATGAATTGGGCAGGCTGGGCTTATATTTATAACTAAATAGAGTGCTCTTAACCTACAATAAAAAA
>NW_015297188.1:0-288 GCF_001447785.1 Gekko japonicus | reverse complement strand
TTTTTTAAGGACTGCATTGACACCAGGGTCAGCAATGGCCATGGTCATTAGGTGGCTTTAAAAAAAATGGCCCAAGGGATGGTCTGAAGACATTTGATGCAGCCTTCCTGGTCTAGATCTGGCCAGTACCTGGAAGGGAGACCACCACGTAACATCACCATGAGTTCTACAGAAGAACGGTGGAGGTATAAAAGAGAATTAGATAAATTAGGCCATCATTGCTAATGGAGCTTCCATATTCAGGAGCAATATATCACAGAGGTGGACCAAGAGTGGGGAAGAGGAAGA
>NW_015297187.1:0-288 GCF_001447785.1 Gekko japonicus | reverse complement strand
CCTTTCGCAGACACAGGATTTCAGCAGGGGGCGAATGGGTCTCGTTTCCCCTCAGAGTCAAGAACGCTTTTCTTTTGGGGGTCGCTTTGTGCCGAGATATCCAAAGCAGGACCGAAATGGCGACAGAATAGAGGTCAGCTAGTGTGAGCTCGTTTGTCAACTGGAGCACGATATTTTTAGGTTTTATGCAAGTGAATGGAAGGGTCGGGAGGGGAAATAATCTTTAAAGTTATTGGCGTTTGATCTATTTCAGAAAAGGAACAAGAGGGCCAGTCCTGAAGACTCTCA
>NW_015297186.1:0-288 GCF_001447785.1 Gekko japonicus | reverse complement strand
GGGGGGGGAAGCAAGGAAGTCTCATTCCACTAACAGAAATCCTTTCCGACAGTAGAGATTTCCTGGAGGAGCCAAGCCACGCCATGTCTTCTCCTTGAACTGCTTCACCTCCTTCTCAAAGGAATGCCACTTCCCAAAGGAAATTCAAAGCAATGGCTTTCTTGTTTCGGCAAGCTTACACCTCTGTCTAAACGGAGAGACTGGACTCTACAGCAAATTGCATATTGGTTGATTTGGTTTTATTTATTTATTTATTTTTGCAATATTGCATTTCCTTGCATGTTTCCT
>NW_015297185.1:0-288 GCF_001447785.1 Gekko japonicus | reverse complement strand
AAAGCAAGTCAAACTTCAGTCCTCTCCCTTCAGGCTTTCTAAGAGGAGAATAGCTTAGACTGGACACAGCCCCACGACGTGATAAAAATATGGACTGCACAGCAGCACTGTAGGGTCCACCCCCTCACTGGCTAGAAAGACCCATATGAACTCAGTATTGCTGTTAACTGTGACCTCAGTTATATACCTGCCCTATAATATACTAAGTTTTTAGGTAAAATTCCTCAAAAACATACATTCACCTATAGCATTTTAATTCTAAGCAAAGAAAATTCACACAGAACACAG
>NW_015297184.1:0-288 GCF_001447785.1 Gekko japonicus | reverse complement strand
CGTTATCTGACCCGTGTGACCGGGGCCACTGTGGCTCAAAGATAAGACTAAAAACCAGAAAAAGGACACTTCCTTGGGAGAAGGACTTGTCAATCACCAATGAAAGACAAGGTGAGACCTGGATGCAGAGGGTGGAAGAAAACCCCTCACACATGCCCTTTCATTTCTAGAGTGCATTTGCATTTTTTCTCCCCACAGGTAGGATTCAACGCAGCTTGGAACACCATTTGCCTCCCCGTTTTCCCACAACAACAACTCTGTATGGTAGGCCAGGCTGAGAGTTTGGGA
>NW_015297183.1:0-288 GCF_001447785.1 Gekko japonicus | reverse complement strand
ACCTGGATAGCCCAGGCCAGCTCAGTCTTGTATCAATCCCTTTGCTGATAGTGCCCAGCAAGGAGCTAGACTTTGTCACTATGGCCGCGCCGCGATGACACGTTCGTTGTTATCCCCGACAGCCTGTTTTGTGGTCAGTCACCCCCAGTTAAGACCCTGGCATTGGAGGTGTAATGTTTTTCCTCCAGTGTGTGTCACCGTACATGTACTCCCACGGATCCTCCTTTGCTGTGTTCTCCTCACCCAGTTCAGAGGGACCCTGTTGGAGCTCTTAACAATTGGCTGTGT
>NW_015297182.1:0-288 GCF_001447785.1 Gekko japonicus | reverse complement strand
TCAAGGGCAGCCCTGTGTGGAGTGCATTGTAGTAATCTGATCTGTTGGCAGTGGCCTCTTTGTCTTGAATAGTACTTGTGGTGGGGATAGATTAAAAAAGGGCTAGGACTGTTCCAGCAGGGTAGCCCGCTTTAGTCTGTAAGCAGAAAAATAAACTAGGAGTCCCGGGGCACTTTGGAGACTACCAGCATTTTATTTCACCATACGCCTTCACGAGTTGGAGTCTACTTCTTCAGATGCATGAAAAGTACACCCATAAGGCTGATGAATTTATACTTCATTTACTAT
>NW_015297181.1:0-288 GCF_001447785.1 Gekko japonicus | reverse complement strand
GCGGGATAAAACAAAATGAGGTATATAATTGTCGCGCTTTCCGTCCTCCGGGAGGGGCTGTCCGCCGGTCGCCGTGCTGCCCTCCCGTCGCTGCCCAGCGGAGGGCCCCTAGTGGACTGACCTGGGTGCAAAGAGCGGAGACAGGGAATACCTCAAGGAGGGAGCTGGCCTCAGATGTCGGGCGAATCAGGGGGCTGCTTCACTCTCTTGGCCCGTCCTGGGGTCTGGCAGTCCATCTGTAGCTTTCCCACCCTTGTTCTCTCTCTCTCTCTAGCCGTGGGACCACAG
>NW_015297180.1:0-288 GCF_001447785.1 Gekko japonicus | reverse complement strand
CTTCCCAGACTCAGGACTCCTTGAGCTGCAAGTGCTTGACAGGCAGTCATAGGATTTGGTCCATATGACAGAAAGAGAAGAGGTTAAGACCTCACTGGTTTCAAGGAGGTTAAGACCTCACCAGTTTCAAGGATCGCCAGGACCATGGACAGCAATCTAGAAAGGGGAAAGGAAACAGAATCTGAGCACCAGGAGGTATGCCGTGGTGGTGGTGGTGAGCAACCTCCCCTCACTGTCCTGTGGCTCCTCTCAGGCCCAGTCTGCATCTAGCATTCTCTCCGCTGTTTT
>NW_015297179.1:0-288 GCF_001447785.1 Gekko japonicus | reverse complement strand
CCAGTACCTAGGGATCAGTACTTCCCATTCTCAGAGCAGCAGTTTCCTAACAGCTGTTCATATATGGCCAGAAATCCCATGGCTGATGCATTTGAACTAGTCATTTGTTCTTGTTCTTTTCTGCAAAAGGAAAATGTATCGTCCAACAACTGGTTCGGCAGAATTTTCACTCAGTCCATGCTGGTAGAAGCATAGGCAATAGTAAGCTAAATTGTAATAGAAGATGAACTCACTGGAAGCTTTAAATGCAACCTAAGTTGCCAACAGCTTAATGGAATGTTATTTTTT
>NW_015297178.1:0-288 GCF_001447785.1 Gekko japonicus | reverse complement strand
TCTGATTCTGGTGGGTGCTTTCCGAATCCGAGCATATAAGGAAACCATGTTTTTCCTTTTAAAAATGAATCATCTGTGGGTAGAAAGAAATTATGGGTTTAAATTATAGGGGTGGTGGGAAAGTCTGTGGATTCAAACTAACTTTACATACTTAATTACCAGCTTCAGACATGTTGCAAACCCCGAAAGCCACCGAGGTGACCCATCCTGACTACTGCTCCTGGCAACGGAGGAGAGAGTTCGGGCCAGTTGCTGGGTCGAGTTTACGGCTTCCCAAGGACGAGACAC
>NW_015297177.1:0-288 GCF_001447785.1 Gekko japonicus | reverse complement strand
ACATTGGCTTCTCTTACGTTCTTATCTGGTGTGTGATCACAAAGCAATGCTTTCCTAGTTGACCAACATCTGGTTCCACATAACATTAAGGGCCAGATGACAGTGTTGAACAATTCAGTTCGTTTCTTCTTGGTCACCTTGTCATCCGACAACTAGGGTTACCAGACCCCTGGTCTGGG
The DNA here is from genome assembly GCF_001447785.1 of Gekko japonicus. Classification (NCBI taxonomy): domain Eukaryota; kingdom Metazoa; phylum Chordata; class Lepidosauria; order Squamata; family Gekkonidae; genus Gekko; species Gekko japonicus. Next base: position 109 of record NW_015297177.1, on the reverse strand, counting down.
CGGGGATTCCGTCAATATCTGGGGTCCAGCCCACCTCCAGCCAGCTAATTGGTGGGGAAGCCCCACCCCCGAAACTGATGTCATCACGCCGGGGATGTCACGTGGTGAC
>NW_015297176.1:0-288 GCF_001447785.1 Gekko japonicus | reverse complement strand
GAGGTCCCTTCCAGCTCTATGTTTCCATGTCAGTGGATCTCTGTTGACTCCGCTAGCTGGAGTCCTCGTGAACTACCAACGGTTTAGCATTCCCTGCTTTCCTAACAGGCAATGCACCAAGAAGCTTATAAATGAGTTGTCGCCTCAAACAGATAATGATGCCTCTAACCTGAAGAATGAGGTGCTTATGCCGATTGTCACGAATATATCTTTCAAAAGCCAGGAGAAATTGCTGGCCCCGGCTGACACTCCCATGGAGGGCACTTCTGCAGGCCCAAACCAGAGAAC
>NW_015297175.1:0-288 GCF_001447785.1 Gekko japonicus | reverse complement strand
GGGATCTTTACTCCCCTGGATATGTATATGCTAAAAGAATAAAACTTTTCTGCTCCTACAAGGCCTCACATTTCCATATGTTAGAAGAGGAATGACATAAACTAAAATCCATATATATCACAATAATCAGATTCACTGAATAAGTATTGAGCAGGCATTCACTAGGAGATACCAGCTGCAATTGTTATAATTGAAACTGAAACTATGCAGCAGTCTTCAGTTTTCAAACCGTAATGAAGTCATAGAGTTGGAAGGTGTCATATAGGCTATCTAGTCCACCCTCCTGCT
>NW_015297174.1:0-288 GCF_001447785.1 Gekko japonicus | reverse complement strand
GGAGTAGATCTATTAAGATAGCTCCTTCCCCACAAGGAGCTTGGTCCACCTGAGCATTTTTGTATTCTGCTCACAGAACAATACTTTCTCCTGGCCCCAGCTGCAACTCACCTTGTTCCTTGAAATGCTGCTTGTGGAGTCGGGGGATAGTGAGAATCAGTGTCACTTTTATATTGTCCTTTTATACAAGGAAGGCATCTTGACAGTGTCCTTCATCATGTGTCAAATAAGAACTAAGTGGAAGCATGCAGAGACACTCTGAATGGAGCATCCAGTTCTGAGACTCTC
>NW_015297173.1:0-288 GCF_001447785.1 Gekko japonicus | reverse complement strand
CCCCCCCCCACACACACACACTGTCTCTGCTGTGCGCTCTATAGGTTAGTTGACATGCCGTCAGTCCGATCCACAGCTGTACTTTGTGTGTATGTTGGGGGGGGGGGTTACCGCCCAGGTTTCGATGGGACTGGATAAGCCTGTGGCCCTGAACCAGCAGTGTAGAAAGAAAGTCCCATTGGCCACAGTGGGATTTAAGTCCGAGTCAACATTTTCAGGATCGGGAGCTATGAATATTGGCTTAATGGTTTGTGGATCGAGTTGTAACCAATGTTCCCTCTAAGCTGA